>NC_092246.1:4537500-4555000 GCF_036320965.1 Panulirus ornatus
ATTATTATTATTATCATTGTCATTATTATTATTATCATTATTACTATCATTATTATCATTATCATCATCATCATTATTGTTACTGTTCTTATTATCATTATATAACCCCTCCAGGTTACACAGAAGTAGGGAACCGAGGGACCATTTTTTGAGCAAGAATATTCCCAGTAAGATTGTACTCCTTCCCCTCCACTGGCGGTGATGCAGCCTCGAACATGGTGACTTCTAGCTCCTGGTGCAGCCAGCCACTTGAACACAGACTCCGGCAAGAACAGTTGAAGAAATTAATGTTTTTTTTTCCTTTTTATGAAGCAAATTTGAAAACGAAAAAATCGGGTAAATTTTTTTTTGGTTGATTTCAGCTCTTTTTTTTGTGAAGCAAATTTAAAAAAGAAAAAATCGGGTGAATATTTTTTTTCGGTTGATTTTAGTTTCGTGTGACCGAGGTACAATTACAGAATGAATTCCTGTTTGCAACACGAAGAAAAGAAATTACATTTACGAGTTATGAAGTCCTCGGGTTGTGTGTTATTAAGTTGATTTGCCTAGACGGCATTGCTTGATGAGTGGAAGGCTATAAACTGATTGTTAATTAGCTGGCTGGTTGGTCTCTAGACCTTTCAACTAACTACCAGGGGTCGTTCAAGGTCATCAAGGTAGTTAAGCTACACCCAAGAAACTAGAATAATCTCGAACACCTTAACCAGCTGTTAAGGATAATTATAAGGTCACATACGTTCTCATTGTGACCCATTTATTGTGACCCATTCGCCATTAAATAATTTGTGATTACTTTGATAGCTTTTGGCCTAATATAATTCTATGGTAATCGTAAGGCATAGTAATTGGCCTGGTGGCGACCCTTACCTTCTTAGTGCACCTAGTACATAGAAAATAACACACACACACACACACACACACACACACCCAGTACACATAGGTACATATTCCTCTCCTCTCGTAGTGTGAGAATCAACGCCATCGTCACTGTGAGTTGTGAGTTTGTGGATTATGAGGACAAGAGGTGTGGGGGTGTCGTCAGAGTGGAGTTAAGCTTGGGGGTCAACACCCCAGGTACATGGGATTCGAACCCTTGAATGAAGACATGGTGGTTCTGTCGCAAGTGTGTGGATCCCGGGTGACGTTCGTTTATCCTGTGTGACGATGACAGCTAGATGTGACGACTGGTGCACCAGCACTCCCCCTTCCACCTCTTCCACCATAGCAACAACCCCCTCCCTCCTGCTCCCACAGGCCTCCCTCCTGCCACAGAGACCATTTCCAAGCGAGGGAAAGACCCTCTGTCGGAATACGTGGGTCCCTGTCGTGAAAAGACCCCTGTCTCAACACAAGAAGACCCTCTCTTAACTGTCCACGGTCGTCCCTCCTACCGTAAACAGTAACCCTTAATTCTCTCTCTCTCTCTCTCTCTCTCTCTCTCTCTCTCTCTCTCTCTCCTCTCTCCTCTCTCTCTCTCTCTCTCTCTCTCTCAGTCCCCTACAGGAGCATCACGACAGCAGGGCTTCAACAACAACTCCTCCATCAGGGACCTTATTAGCAGGATCCTTCCTCCTGTCACAGGGGGCGTGTCCTTCTCCCACAGGAGAACACGCCCCCCCCCGCCCTCCCGCTACCCCAAGCAGGAGCCCTTAGGAGTCAGTCAGGAAGGAAGGAGGAGACAAGCAGCCCCGAGGTACACAAACTCCTGACGAAGGCCTTCTGGAGGAGGTGGGTCATGTGGAGCCATCATGCAAGGTGCTGACGGAGGAGACGGGGGGGGGGGGGGGCTGAGAACGTCAGCCGCAGGAGATGGGTGGTGGATGAAGCGTGACGGGTGATGGGTGGATGAAGCGCGACGGGTGATGGGTGGATGAAGCGTGACGGGTGATGGGTGGATGAAGCGTGACGGGTGATGGGTGGATGAAGCGTGACGGGTGATGGGTGGATGAAGCGTGACGGGTGATGGGTGGATGAAGCGTGACGGGTGATGGGTGGATGAAGCGTGACGGGTGATGGGTGGATGAAGCATGACGGGTGATGGGTGGATGAAGCGTGACGGGTGATGGGTGGATGAAGCGTGACGGGTGATGGGTGGATGAAGCGTGACGGGTGATGGGTGGATGAAGCGTGACGGGTGATGGGTGGATGAAGCATGACGGGTGATGGGTGGATGAAGCGTGACGGGTGATGGGTGGATGAAGCGTGACGGGTGATGGGTGGATGAAGCGTGACGGGTGATGGGTGGATGAAGCGTGACGGGTGATGGGTGGATGAAGCGTGACGGGTGATGGGTGGATGAAGCATGACGGGTGATGGGTGGATGAAGCATGACGGGTGATGGGTGGATGAAGCGTGACGGGTGATGGGTGGATGAAGCGTGACGGGTGATGGGTGGATGAAGCGTGACGGGTGATGGGTGGATGAAGCGTGACGGGTGATGGGTGGATGAAGCGTGACGGGTGATGGGTGGATGAAGCGTGACGGGTGATGGGTGGATGAAGCATGTCGGGTGATGGGTGGATGAAGCGCGACGGGTGATGGGTGGATGAAGCGTGACGGTTGATGGGTGGATGACGCGCGACGGGTGATGGATGGATGAAGCGTGACGGGTGATGGGTGGATGAAGCGTGACGGGTGATGGGTGGATGAAGCGTGACGGGTGATAGGTGGATGAAGCGTGACGGGTGATGGGTGGATGAAGCGTGACTGGTGATGGGTGGATGAAGCGTGACGGGTGATGGGTGGATGACGCGTGACGGGAGACGGAAGGGTGACGAGGGAGAGAAGGGTGGCGGGGGAGAGAAGGGTGACGGGGGGGGGAGACTGTACACCTTTGAGGAAAGCGATACGGAAATCACTGGTGACGGGTGGGTGACGGGTGGTGGTGACGGTAGTGACGGGTGATGGTGACGGGGTGGTGGTGGTGACGGGGTGATGGTGGTGATGGTGGTGGTGGTGGTGGAAGAGAGAGCGTGGTGACAGTGACGGGGTGGTGGTGATGGGGGTGATGGGGAGGGTGAGGGTGAGGGTGAGGGTGAGGGGGCTCTAAGGTGACGGGTGGTCTACAGATAAGGTCGACCAGTTATCACTTGTGCCACACCTGCAGACGCTGATAAGGTCGTGATTATTATCGCCTCCTCCTGGTCGCTATGCCCAGCTCGACTCCAGCCACCACCACCCACCGGCACACACACACACACACACACACACACACACACACACACACCTCGACCGTCTCCTTATTTCCCTAATGAGATGCAAGACGTCAACATGCGTCAATAACTTCCTATTCCTTGAGGTCGCCGGGAGAGAATATTATGCGTAGGCATGCGTTAGTGCGTCACGTCACCGTGCGTAAGTTCCTGGCGTCACCGCCGTGCGTAAGTTCCTGGTGTCACCGTGCGTAAGTTCCTGGTGTCACCGTGCGTAAGTTCCTAACGTCATCGTGCGTAAGTTCATGGCGTCACCGTGCGTAAGTTCCTAACGTCGCCGTGCGTTAGTCCCTGGCGTCCCCGTGCGTAAGTTCCTGGTGTCACCGTGCGTAAGTTCCTGGCGTCACCGCCGTGCGTAAGTTCCTGGTGTCACCGTGCGTAAGTTCCTGGTGTCACCGTGCTTAAGTTCCTAACGTCATCGTGCGTAAGTTCCTGGTGTCACCGTGCGTAAGTAAGTCCCTTGTGACTTCGCCATGCGTAAGTTCCTTGACTTAGCCAGCCCATGCGTCCAGCTGGGACCGTTCTCATGCGTTTTCTGAAACGGCGTTTGACAACAGGGGAAAAAAAAAAGTAGAGAGAGAGAGAGAGAGAGAGAGAGAGAGAGAGAGAGAGAGAGAGAGAGAGAGAGAGAGAGAGAGAGAGAGAGAGAGAGAGAGGCTCACCCTCCCGCTGGCGTGGGTATAATCCTTGGCGAGCCACAATGAGACTACGTAAAACCTCCACCACAGAGCGAGCTACACCAACACACACACACACAAATCCTCTCCAACGGTGGTGGAACACACACACACACACACACACACACACACACACACACACACACACAACCTCAAACCCTCCAAATTAGAGTGGAATGGAACACAAAACCTCGCATATGTCCTAACACAAGCGTTAGCCTAGTATGTGTCCTTGCACACACGGCAAAACTCCCTGTGTGTGTGTGTGTGTGTGTGTGTGTGTGTGTGTGTGTGTGTGTGTGTGTGTGTGTTACGAGCTAACACGACCGAAAACATGGCTTCAGCAAAGGATCTAGATGAATTTCTAGAAAAGTGTTCCTCGGTCTAGATATGATGTGGTGGCCATGTGCATCTGTCCACAGACCGCTGCCTCCAACAGACGGGTTGAACACACACCACAGTTTTGTTCTAGGCTGAGCTATGTGGGGTTTATAAAAGTTAAAGTATTTCATCTTCGCTTTCCATACACTTAAGGTGGTTTGTGGAGGATTAGCGGTGGTTGGCGTTGCTGACTGTGGGTCAAGCACGAGACCGCCCGGGTTCGAATCCTAGACTGGGTAGTTGGCTTGCAGTCTACCCTAGCTATTCATCTTCTCCACGTGATTGATCAATAGAGGGGTACATGGTTTTAGCTGGATATATATATATATATATATATATATATATATATATATATATATATATATATATATATATATATATATATATATATTAATAATTTTCTAGTGAATCCACAAGGTTAAGATAATGTAAACCTCCACTCCAGAAAGTTTACAACACAAGAAATACTTTATCAATGTAAACCAGCAGTGGTTGGTACACTCTGTACACTGGCTGGTTTACGAGTTTACATCAAGCCATATCTTATGCAAAAATAGCCAATCACATCAGAAATAGATATTACCACAAGCGAAAAAAACAACAACCCGACTCTTCTTAATATAACTTTCATTTTTTGTACATTTTCTATCTCATGTTTTCTTGAAACCCACCGTTTTTTTTTTTTTTTCTTACCAATGGCTAACATTTCTAGAAACCAATATTTTTTTCCTGTTGCTAAGGGACTTCTAAGAAAAAATAGAAAAAAAAACGTTCAATTTTCTATCCATCGGTGAAAATTAATATCTATAATCGTTCAGTTTTCTCCCCTATTATGAAATTCTTGAAAAAAAAACCACCTTCCGTTTTCTTTCAAGTGGTCGTCAAACTAAGAACCTTCCGTTTTCTATCCACTGGTGCAGAACCTGGTAGAAAGTATTACTGGTCTGGATTCTCATTCATTAATGAATGAATGAACGCACACTTGTACACTCACCTTCAAACGATATTTTTTCATGCACTTCAAAAACCACAATATAACTTTAAGACATGACTTTCAAACTTTGTCTTAAATTTTAAACTTTTTGACATGAATTTCAAACTTTAAGACGAATTTCAAACTTTAAGACATGAAGAATTTTAAACTTTTAGACGAATTTCAAGTTTTTAAGACATGAATTTTAAACTTGAAGACGAATTTAGAATTTGAAGACGAATTTATTCAAGATTTTAAGACATGAATTTTATTCAGACATCAAAAGGCACTTAACACACACATATCCTCATTTAAGACATACTTGGCCATACAAATATTAAAAACTGCTCACCACATAAAATATTACTATTTAAACACTTTAAACGACGTTATTTACTATGCAGGTGTGATAAAGCAGCGTTCAACATGATAAATAATTTATCTAATGTTAAGATACGAGTGAATTTAGGAAGTTATCACTATATCAACAAATTATCTCCAAATCCTGTCGCATAGAACAGATGATAACAAATCAACAAACTATGTTTTGAATTAGGGTAATGAGAAACAACAACTGACAAATGAAAGAAAAAGATAAACAAATATGCGAAGAGAATCGTAAACATAACGAAATTGTAATGGAAAGAATGAATGGAATATATTAAGAAAAGATAAGCATATGAATAATTGATAGTGTACTACGTAGGCTGGCGAGAGTGCATGCTGATTGGGGCATTAGGCCAGCGGCGTTCTGATTGGCTGGTGTGGTCAGGCTTCGCCCTAACTAGTCTAGCTGGTAACCTAACCACTTGCATACAAATGGAAGGGGAACATGTACAAACAGCAGTAGCAGTAGCAGGCCATATATGTAGACTAGGGTGAAAGGCCATTGGATATTATGGGATTTAAAAAAGAAATGGCTAAATTTTAGGTCTCTTAACCGTAAAAGAATGACCATCTTGGGGTGTTCTTTAAGATGTTACACGTAACTTAAAATGGCACCTAAAATTGAGTGACGCTTGTGTCTTTTAAGAGTATATGCGTGTATTACATGATACACACACACACACACACACACACGCATATATATATATATATATATATATATATATATATATATATATATATATATATATATATATATATTTTTTTTTTTTTTTTCATACTATTCACCATTTCCCGCATTAGCAAGGTAGCGTTAAGAACAGAGGACTGGGCCTTAGAGGGAATATCCTCATCTAGCCCTCTTCTCTGTTCCTTCTTTTGGAAAATTGAAAAAAAAAAAAAAAATGAGAGGGGAGGATTTCCAGCCCCCCGCTCCCTTCCCTTTTAGTCGCCTTCTACGACACGCAGGGAATACGAGGGAAGTATTCTTTCTCCCCTATCCCCAGGGATATATATATATATATATATATATATATATATATATATATATATATATATATATATGTGTGTGTGTGTGTGTGTGTGTCTGTGTGTGTGTGTTTCATGTGCGTTTCAAACACACGAGCCTTATGAAAGGTAGAGCCAGTGTTGTCACATTGTGGGACCATCTAGAGAATAATTCATGGGTTAGCCATTAACACACTAGGCTATGCAAATACCTTTTCCCCCTTGCAGTTAAATACAACAACTATTCTTTTAAGTCCACTAGCTAAACCACCGGCCAAAATATACATGCCGAGTTGTTTACTGTCGAAACTATCTCGTCCTAACGATCAAATAAACAGCTCTCCAGCCTTAACGTCTGATGGCATGATAAGATATAAGGGCGTGAAGACAAATAGACCTAGATAATGCTTGGCCTATCAGCCCCCGATACAATATGTGAGCGAGGCTATCTTGCGCACCCCCCCTCCTCCCCCCGGGGGCCCGGCGGCTGCCGCGCTGCCACGTCTCCACGCCATCACCAAGCACGCGCGGCACCGCCGCCTAGTGACCTTCACGCCGCCCCGTTTTCAGGGATTTTACCCACAGCTTTCCTCATTTCAGGAAATGAATGAGTAATACAATCAGTTACTGAATAAGATAACAAAGGAAGATAATGAATATGTTCTCTGTTACTGTAGGATGTCCGCACACCATAGACACAATACGAATATAGATTTTTATACAAAGAAGATATAATCTGTAACCGGTAATCAAATATTCCTGACTTTTGCTCATAGGTTTTATTTATAAACAAACAGATTACTCTCATTCTGATGACCTGTTTAATCGAACATTTCTCCTCTGATGTTTCCAGGAGTGATCAACAACCCAGCCGGGGGCAGTCGCTTCTCCGAATCACTAAAAATAAACGTTGGATGAGGCTAGGGATGTTGGGAATACTAAATACATTTCTCTTTGGTGTGTAGGTAAGGAAGTATCATCATCAGTGTTGGCCAATAGTCACTACGTCTTAAAAAGACTCAGACATTGTGGTCATTATATCTAACATCAAACCGTGTCTGTCAACTCATAATTCGATGGTGAATTAATATGAGTATTACAGCCTAGCCATGAGGATCCATCTCATGAAAATTTAGCAAAATTTTAGGATCTTAGAAGTGGCTATGCGCCCATGACAGCAGACATCTGCCTTGTCTGTTAAGTCCTCAGTCAGTCTTATGGTGGACTGTTAAACGACTGCTGAACCTCTGAAGACCACTGATATAATGCCTTAGTGGCTGTGAAATTATTAAAAAAAAGAAGTTATAAGGTAATACCTAAATGTATCATTCCCTTCCCTCAAGTTAATGCTGTATTATCCTAATGTATTCAAGATGTATTACCTAAAATTGTATTGTATTTCAGTTCTGTGTAATTAAGAACATCTCTGAGGGTAATTAGTTTTAGGGAAAATAATGACTTACGGAAGGGAGCGGTGGAATCCCCAGCTCTTGTTCCTGAAAACTGTCACATATACATTTTTCCTCCTTATTCGGGCGTTCAAAGAGATACACGTATATTCAACGTATAACCTGTAAATTCATTTTGTTTATTTGTTTTATATATTAGCCCAACAATGTGTCCGTGTCATGGAAAAGACAGAAAATAAATCCCATTTTCCCTTATTCGTTTTCTAGTATACTTAGAGGAATAGAACATGGCACAGTACTTACTGAGTCCCATTTTGTTCACTTGCTGGACACAGGTGCTAAGTGCATGACTCGGGGCTTGCATGGCTGGCCAACACCACAGGGGCATCACCAGTGATGACATGTCTCTTGCGCCAGCGAGAGGTGTCGTAATGGAAATGCTAATCAAACACAGGCGTCCTAGCTTCGTCTCTTCGATGTATATCAACTGACTTATATTTCTCTCTTATGTCTCCCCTGATGATGTGATTATTACACGAAAGTGCACTTGGGAACTTATCGTGTTTCATTTTCCCCGTGGACTCATAAGAATATATATATGGTTCTATGTTCTTGTTATTCTGTGTTCTCGTTCTTCATTAAAAGTTTTAATAACTTCTTTCATTTCTGATGGAAAAAAATCTTTACTTGTCTCTTAAACAGACAAATGCAAATCATATCAATGACACCACATGCTCATAACACACAGCTAAGTCTAGGAAAAATGTATTGCAATCGTGTGTAATAAATTTAAGCCCTCGAGCACAACGGTACGACAGACGGTACAAACTTTGAGCACGACGGTACGACAGACCACGACGGTACAAACCTTGAGGACGACGGTACGACAGACCACGACGGTACAAACCTTGACCCATGGGTATGATGGACCTTTGACCCGACCTTTAAAATCAGGTCAAAGACCAGGTCCATCATATTCAAGGGTTCGTCCCGTCGTGCTCAAGGGTCGTACCGTCGTGATGCAAGGTCGCACCTCCCTTCTCAAGGGGTCGTACCTCCCCCCTCAAGGGTCGTACCTCCATGCTTTAAGGGTCGTATCTCCTTTCGCAAGGGTCGTACCGTCGTATGACCTCATGAAAGCGAAATTCTATACGCACGCAGATGTCCAGAGGTATGTAGGAATGAACCATCATTCTGGACACGAAACAAAACAGTCCTGGTGGTGTTCGAGGCACACAACCCTGGTGGTACCAGACACAACAACAACAACAACAACAACAACAACTGCGATCAGCTTTGCCAGTCTCAGCGTCCGGCTGCGCGGTTCCCAGCGTCCGGCCTACCGGTTCCCAAGGTCCGGCCTGCCGGTTCCCACGGAATGAATGAGACGGCGGGGGGGGGGGGGGGGGGGGGGGGAGGAGGAGGAGGACCGGGAGTGGCTGAAGAGGGTGGGGTGGGGGGAGGGGGGGATTGTGCCTATCTCATTCATTCTCAAAATGTTGGAGTCTAGTGGTAGAGGGAGGGGGGGGGGGCGTACGTCGACAGCAGGAGCAGCTGTGATATATTTCGAGAGAGAGAGAGAGAGAGAGAGAGAGAGAGAGAGAGAGAGAGAGAGAGAGAGAGAGAGAGAGAGAGAGAGAGAGCACACACCTACGAATACGTTACGAGGAAGATACGTAGATTACGCCCCCTCAAAAAAAGTTGCGGCCCCCCCCCACGAGGGACTAGCGCGTCGCGCTCACCGCAGGAAAGTATATAACAGCGTTGCGAAGACTGAGTTTGTGTGCGTGTGTGGACGTGTAAGCCAGCCAGCCAGCCAGTAGCCTATGTGTGTGTGTGTGTGTGTGTGTGTGTGTGTGTGTAGCGGTCACTCAGAAGCCTCCAACATCCAGAGCACAGCGCCCGACCCATGCTTACCCGAACCACCGAAGCGTCTGATTCATTTCAACACCACTCGTCTTATCTCTCATATCAAAGTCATGCACTCCTCCTTAACTTCTTGTCTCAATTTTTAAGTACGGGGTCTCATTCACTCTACGTCTATTTCATAAGTCTATGTCTATTTCCTATCTAATTCAAGTCCCTGAGTCTCGACCCATCTAAAAGTGAATCCCTTATTATATGAAACGTTTCGAAACGGGGTGTCTCGTTGTTTCGAACACATGAGTCCCGCTATGATGGCTTTAAGGTGAGGGGTGTCCTAGTGTGAGGCATGTCATAGTGTTACGACTCCCAGTACGAGAATATTAGTATGAAAACCGCCATTATAATAGTCCTAGTATGACACCTAGTATGAGGGGCCCCTAATATAAGACCCAGATATGTGACCCCCCCCTAGTATGATAGCCTTCTAGCATGGGACCCCCCTAGTATGACCCTTCTAGTATGTGACCCCCTACTATGACCCCTCTAGTATGAGACCCCCCCTAGTATGAGACCCCCCTAGTATGAGACCCCCCTAGTATGAGACCCCCCCTAGTATGAGACCCCCCTAGTATGACCCCTCTAGTATGACCCCTCTAGTATGAGACCCCCCTAGTATGAGACCCCCCCTAGTATGAGACCCCCCTAGTATGACTCCTCTAGTATGAGACCCCCCCTAGTATGAGACCCCCCTAGTATGACCCCTCTAGTATGAGACCCCCCCTAGTATGAGAAACCCCCAAATAATACCTCTCAGAAGACCCCCCCATGAGACCCCCCCTTAGTATGAGACACCCCTAGTATGACCCTTCTAGTATGAGGAGGACCACCACACCCCCCTCACCCCCCTAGTATGATAGCCTGAGTATGAGAGGAGGCTCCCCCCACCCCCCACCCCCCATACGTGCAGCCCAGCGGGTATGGTCAAGATTGGGCACCGGGGTACATCTTGAGGGAAGGGGGGGAGGGGGGGCCACTTGACTCACGAAAGGCCTGATTTGTGAGTAAGTGAGACCACGCTGTGAGTAAGGTGAGTCAGTGAGATGTAGGGATGGTGTGAGTAAAGTGGGTAAGTCAGAGTGGTGTATGTGGATTATTGATCATATATGTGGGAGAAAAAATGAATGAATTGTGTGCTCGATGAATACGACGGTACGATCCTTGGGTACGACGGTACGATCCTTGGGTACGACGGTACGATCCTTGGGTACGACGGCACGATCCTTCGGTACGACGGTACGACCCTTGGGTACGACGGTACGATCCTTCGGTACGACGGTACGATCCTTGGGTACGATGGTACGATCCTTGGGTACGACGGTACGATCCTTGGGTACGACGGTACGATTCTTGGGTACGACGGTACGATTCTTGGGTACGACGGTACGATCCTTCGGTACGACGGTACGATCCTTCGGTACGATGGTACGATCCTTGGGTACGACGGTACGATCCTTCGGTACGACGATACGATCCTTGAGCACGACGGTACGATCCTTGAGCACGACGGTACGATCCTTGAGCACGACATACGATCCTTGAGCACGACGGTACGACCCTTGAGCACGACGGTACGATCCTTGAGCACGACGGTACGACCCTTGAGCACGACGGTACGACCCTTGAGCACGACGGTACGATCCTTGAGCACGACGGTACGATCCTTGAGCACGACGGTACGACCCTTAAGTATGATGATAATTATGATCAATTAAGACACAAAAAAAGCAAGAAAAAAAATTCCTGACCTACATTCACAAAATATTCAATTCATTAATGATAATAATGATAATAATAATAATGATAATAATAATAATAATAATAATAATAATAATAATAATAATAATGATAATGTGGGTTGACTTCTCGTGTCAACATCGAACTGACTCGCGTTCGTGACTGGCACGGAAGACTGTGATACGAGAGATAAGATTCTCTCACTATCTCTCTCTCTCTCTCTCTCTCTCTCTCTCTCCCTCGTGGTGTGGGCTGGTGTTGTTCTTCGGGGCTAGCAGGATGGTTGGGGTTGGGGGTGGGGTGGTGGGGAGGGAGGCCAGGGAGGGAGGGGGGAATGACTTGCTAGCCCTTGGGGGCAGCCCTTAAGGCATCCAGCGAGGCCATGAGACCCTTAGGGCATCCGTAAGGGACGGAGTTGGGGCTGAGGCTGGGACCGGGGCTCAGGTCGGGGCCGGGGCTGAGGCTGGGGTTTGGGGTTTGGGGCCTGCAATACGTCTAGGGGTCGGGGCTAGGACGAGAAGGGAGGGGGGTGGGGGTCAGGGCTGGAAGCTGGGGCTTGGACTTGGGGCTGGGGCTGGGGCCGGGGCTGGGGCCGGACGGGGCATGACCGGTAATCCCTGGTGGGGATTACCTCCGCTGGGCTGAGAAGGTCTGGCCACCGCTGGTCATGGAGCCAGTCAATCTGTCTGGCTGATGGGTCGACCTGCCTACCACAGCCACCCACCCACCACTACCACAGCCACCCACCCACCACTACCACAGCCACCCACCCACCACTACCACAGCCACCCACCCACCACTACCACAGTCACACCACAGCCACCCACCACTACCACAGCCACCCGCCACTACCACAGTCACACCACAGCCACCCACCACTACCACAGCCACCCACCCACCACTACCACAGCCACCCACCCACCACTACCACAGTCACCCACCACTACCACAGCCACCCACCCACCACTACCACAGCCACCCACCCACCACTACCACAGTCACCCACCACTACCACAGCCACCCACCCACCACTACCACAGCCACCCACCCACCACTACCACAGCCACCCACCCACCACTACCACAGCCACCCACCACTACCACAGTCACCCACCCACCACTACCACAGCCACCCACCCACCACTACCACAGTCACCCACCACTACCACAGTCACACCACAGCTATCCACTGCTACCACAGCCACACCACAGCCACCCACCACTACCACAGTCACACCACAGCTACCCACTGCTACCACAGCCACCCACCACTACCACAGCCACCCACCCACCACTACCAACACCAGTCACCCACCACTACCAACACCAGTCACCCACCACTACCACAGTCACACCACAGCTATCCACTGCTACCACAGCCACACCACAGCCACCCACCACTACCACAGTCACACCACAGCTACCCACTGCTACCACAGCCACATCACAGCCACCCACCACTACCACAGTCACACCACAGCTACCCACTGCTACCACAGCCACACCACAGCCACCCACCACTACCACAGTCACACCACAGCTACCCACTGCTACCACAGCCACATCACAGCTACCCACTGCTACCACAGCCACACCACAGCCACCCACCACTACCACAGCCACCCACCCACCACTACCACAGCCACCCACCCACCACTACCACAGCCACCCGCCACTACCACAGTCACACCACAGCCACCCACCACTACCACACTTTATTGCATTCACTGTATATCATCAATGTTCTAAGCACGACAGTACGACTCTTGGGTGTGATACCCTCTCCGTGTGATATCCTCTTTGTCAACCTTCCCTCACTCATTCTCTCCGTATGTCCAAACCATTTCAACACACCCTTTTCTGCTCTCTCAACCACACTCTTTTTATCTCCACACATCTCTTTTACTGTAACTTTCATTACTTACTTGATCAAACCACCTCACACCACATACTGTCCTCAAACATTTTATTTCCAGCACATCCACCCTCCTCCGCACAGCCTTATCTAAAGCCCATGCCTCGTATCTATGTGATATTGTTGGAACTACTACTCCTTCAAACATACCCATTTCAACCCTCCTAAACGACGTTCTCTCTTTCCACGCATTCCTCATCGCTCCCAGAACCTTCGCCTCCTCCCCCACCCTATGACTCACTTCCGCTTCCATGGTTCCATTCGCTGCTATGTCCACTCCCAGATATCTAAAACACTTCACTTCCTCCAATTTTCTCCATTCAAACTCACACCCTAATATATATATATATATATATATATATATATATATATATATATATATATATATATATATATATATATATATATACATATGTATATATATATATATATATATATATATATATATATATATATATATATATATATATATATATATATATATATACGAATCCAGCTGTCAGAGGACAATGTAATTACTATGGCAGTGCGATTTCACTTCACTATATTCGAATTATATTTATGAGATTTGTTATTGAGTATAAAACACACCGTAAAATTACTTTAGAATTATCTAATCCCATGAAGAATTATCTTCACCAATCAAACCTTGGGTTATAGCGACGTGACCTACACGGTAAGGTCAAAGGTCTAATGCCCTAAATGCCCAAAAGGTCGTACAGTCGTGCTTAGGAGGGTAGTACAGTCCTGCTCAAGGGTCGTGGAGTCGTATTCAAAAGGAAAATAATAAACATAAATAAAAGATTAATTCTACGATGTGGCAAGTCTTAAAAATTGCCATATGAAGATTCTCAAATTAATCTGCAACCTATTATGCCAGTTAGTTTCTCCATTACGACCACTACCATTACCATCCCGTTTGATCATCATTAGCGTAACCATAGCTAATGTCTAAATGGTATCTATCGATCTATCGAAGTCGATTTGGTATGTCTCCTAACACACAGGTTAAGAAGGGTCGTTGGGTTTAACGATATATATATTTCTGCTTATATCTAATTAGCTGTTCCATTCCTTTGATGATTATCATACTACGATAATTCCCACAGATATAGTAGACATTTACGGTAGATTTTAGCACACTAGCGCCCGTAGTACCAAGTATGTTGCATGTCACGTTATTGCCTCAGGGTCAGTAATATAATGTGATGTGTATGACCAAACCCACTTTAACTTCTGAAAGGGTGGAAATCCTTCTCAATCACATGCTCAGTTGATTCTTATCGACACTGAAGGAAACATGTTATTGAAATATAGAGAATAAATATCAAGTAAAACTTATTAAAATGTTTTTAACAAAGTATGAATATATATTCTGGATGGAATGCAAACCTAAATGAAGAGATTTTGATAGTCTATGATCACTAATTTAAGTTGATTTTGTCACAGAAGGCGGGCAAAGTCATAGGAAATTATAATATTGATCAGAATATACTAAAAAAATATTCATAAAAGCCCCTCCGATATTTTGGGCAATATTCGGTTGACCTTGGGTCATTATGTAGTACTAATAAACTTGGGAGTTAATTATCTCGAAGGATCTGCCAAGTCTTTAATCAATGAAGAATAAAGACATATTTTAAATCTTTTTACCCCAATTTCCCCAGTAATATACTGCATCATAAAATGGGCGATAAACTGCCCAATTTCTACCACAGATATCGTCAGCCACGATCAAAAATCACCAGCGAGGAAGCGATTTATGCTCCACGATTTTTCTTCTTCCTCCTTCACCCCTTCCCTTCCCTTCCCTTCCCACCCTTCCCTTCCCACCCCTTCCCTTCCCTTCCCACCCCTTCCCTTCTCTTCCACGACGACCGCTCGGGTTTCTCGCGAAACGAAAGGAGGCGAAGACATTGTTTGATGTAACGAGCAACCATTTGAGACGCTTTAGGAATTGGCGAACGACGCCGGATAGACGACGACGACCACGACCACCACCACCACGCCCTTGATACCCACGCCTGATCACCTCTTTTTCCACGACCCCCAGATCCAAACGCCTCCATTTTTCCCCCCCACTTATCTAAACCCCCTCTCATTTATCTCCCGTGTCATCACTCCTATAGCTAATAATCCCCGGGTCATTGGGGTCCTTAGGAGTCATCTGTTGAAGGGTATAAGTGGAGGAATAAATTAATAATGACAACTGTTTTTGAAGAGGATGCGCGTCCATGTTCTTCACTTTACCATCTGGTGACCTGACAGTTGCCAACGTGTCAATTGCCGTCTAATATTTACAACCTATTCCATTATGTCATCTAAGGTCTAATTACGATCCAAATGACCGTTCGGCATTACCTTTGAGGTACATGGTCAGAAATTGGGATAGAAATGGGAGGAGTTTATGGAGGAGGGAATTTTAAAATACGGCCGGGGAACAACGGGTATGGCAACCGACGCAGATTTGTTTTCGATGGACTTCCCTTCCTGACGTTGTCATGGCGGGAAAATATGAAGGGTAGTGGGTGGGTGGGTGGTGGTAGTGGGTGGGTGGGTGGTGGTAGTGGGTGGGTGGGTGATGGTAGTGGGTGGGTGGGTGGTGGTTGTGGGTGGGTGGGTGGTGGTAGTGGGTGGGTGGGTGGTGGTAGTGGGTGGGTGGGTGGTGGTAGTGGGTGGGTGGGTGATGGTAGTGGGTGGGTGGGTGGTGGTAGTGGGTGGGTGGGTGGTGGTAGTGGGTGGGTGGGTGGTGGTAGTGGGTGGGTGGGTGGGTGGTGGTAGTGGGTGGGTGGGTGATGGTAGTGGGTGGGTGGGTGGTGGTAGTGGGTGGGTGGGTGGTGGTTGTGGGTGGGTGGGTGGTGGGTAGTGGGTGGGTGGGTGATGGTAGTGGGTGGGTGGGTGGTGGTAGTGGGTGGGTGGGTGGTGGTAGTGGGTGGGTGGGTGGTGGTAGTGGGTGGGTGGGTGGTGGTAGTGGGTGGGTGGGTGGTGGTAGTGGGTGGGTGGGTGGTGGTAGTGGGTGGGTGGGTGATGGTAGTGGGTGGGTGGGTAGTGGTAGTGGGTGGGTGGGTGGTGGTTGTGGGTGGGTGGGTGGTGGGTAGTGGGTGGGTGGGTGATGGTAGTGGGTGGGTGGGTGGTGGTAGTGGGTGGGTGGGTGGTGGTAGTGGGTGGGTGGGTGGTGGTAGTGGGTGGGTGGGTGGTGGTAGTGGATGGGTGGGTGATGGTAGTGGGTGGGTGGGTGGTGGTAGTGGGTGGGTGGGTGGTGGTAGTGGATGGGTGGGTGATGGTAGTGGGTGGGTGGGTGGTGGTAGTGGGTGGGTGGGTGGTGGTAGTGGGTGGGTGGGTGGTGGTAGTGGGTGGGTGGGTGATGGTAGTGGGTGGGTGGGTGGTGGTAGTGGGTGGGTGGGTGGTGGTAGTGGGTGGGTGGGTGATGGTAGTGGGTGGGTGGGTGGTGGTAGTGGGTGGGTGGGTGGTGGTAGTGGGTGGGTGGGTGATGGTAGTGGGTGGGTGGGTGGTGGTGGTGACCCATCGTCATATGTTTACCAAATGGCGTCCTAGCTTCGTCTCTTCGATGTATATCAACTGACTGTTATATTTCTCTCTTGTATCTCCCCTGATGATGTGATTATTACACGAAAGTGCACTTGGGAACTTTTCGTGTTTCATTTTCCCCGTGGACTCATAGGAATATCTTGATCACGCGCAAAATTGTGATCCGTTCCAATATATATATATATATATATATATATATATATATATATATATATATATATATATATATATATTCTTTCTTTCATACTATTCGCCATTTCCCGCGTTAGCGAGGTAGCGTTAAGAACAGAGGACTGGGACTAAGAGGGAATATCCTCACCTGGCCCCCTTCTC
>NC_092246.1:4560000-4570000 GCF_036320965.1 Panulirus ornatus
TATGTATGTATGTATGTATGTATGTATGTATGTATGTATGTATGTATGTATGTATGTATGTATGTATGTATGTATGTATGTATGTATGTATGTATGTATGTATGTATGTATGTATGTATGTATGTATGTATGTATGTATGTATGTATGTATGTATGTATGTATGTATGTATGTATGTATGTATGTATGTATGTATGTATGTATGTATGTATGTATGTATGTATGTATGTATGTATGTATGTATGTATGTATGTATGTATGTATGTATGTATGTATGTATGTATGTATGTATGTATGTATGTATGTATGTATGTATGTATGTATGTATGTATGTATGTATGTATGTATGTATGTATGTATGTATGTATGTATGTATGTATGTATGTATGTATGTATGTATGTATGTATGTATGTATGTATGTATGTATGTATGTATGTATGTATGTATGTATGTATGTATGTATGTATGTATGTATGTATGTATGTATGTATGTATGTATGTATGTATGTATGTATGTATGTATGTATGTATGTATGTATGTATGTATGTATGTATGTATGTATGTATGTATGTATGTATGTATGTATGTATGTATGTATGTATGTATGTATGTATGTATGTATGTATGTATGTATGTATGTATGTATGTATGTATGTATGTATGTATGTATGTATGTATGTATGTATGTATGTATGTATGTATGTATGTATGTATGTATGTATGTATGTATGTATGTATGTATGTATGTATGTATGTATGTATGTATGTATGTATGTATGTATGTATGTATGTATGTATGTATGTATGTATGTATGTATGTATGTATGTATGTATGTATGTATGTATGTATGTATGTATGTATGTATGTATGTATGTATGTATGTATGTATGTATGTATGTATGTATGTATGTATGTATGTATGTATGTATGTATGTATGTATGTATGTATGTATGTATGTATGTATGTATGTATGTATGTATGTATGTATGTATGTATGTATGTATGTATGTATGTATGTATGTATGTATGTATGTATGTATGTATGTATGTATGTATGTATGTATGTATGTATGTATGTATGTATGTATGTATGTATGTATGTATGTATGTATGTATGTATGTATGTATGTATGTATGTATGTATGTATGTATGTATGTATGTATGTATGTATGTATGTATGTATGTATGTATGTATGTATGTATGTATGTATGTATGTATGTATGTATGTATGTATGTATGTATGTATGTATGTATGTATGTATGTATGTATGTATGTATGTATGTATGTATGTATGTATGTATGTATGTATGTATGTATGTATGTATGTATGTATGTATGTATGTATGTATGTATGTATGTATGTATGTATGTATGTATGTATGTATGTATGTATGTATGTATGTATGTATGTATGTATGTATGTATGTATGTATGTATGTATGTATGTATGTATGTATGTATGTATGTATGTATGTATGTATGTATGTATGTATGTATGTATGTATGTATGTATGTATGTATGTATGTATGTATGTATGTATGTATGTATGTATGTATGTATGTATGTATGTATGTATGTATGTATGTATGTATGTATGTATGTATGTATGTATGTATGTATGTATGTATGTATGTATGTATGTATGTATGTATGTATGTATGTATGTATGTATGTATGTATGTATGTATGTATGTATGTATGTATGTATGTATGTATGTATGTATGTATGTATGTATGTATGTATGTATGTATGTATGTATGTATGTATGTATGTATGTATGTATGTATGTATGTATGTATGTATGTATGTATGTATGTATGTATGTATGTATGTATGTATGTATGTATGTATGTATGTATGTATGTATGTATGTATGTATGTATGTATGTATGTATGTATGTATGTATGTATGTATGTATGTATGTATGTATGTATGTATGTATGTATGTATGTATGTATGTATGTATGTATGTATGTATGTATGTATGTATGTATGTATGTATGTATGTATGTATGTATGTATGTATGTATGTATGTATGTATGTATGTATGTATGTATGTATGTATGTATGTATGTATGTATGTATGTATGTATGTATGTATGTATGTATGTATGTATGTATGTATGTATGTATGTATGTATGTATGTATGTATGTATGTATGTATGTATGTATGTATGTATGTATGTATGTATGTATGTATGTATGTATGTATGTATGTATGTATGTATGTATGTATGTATGTATGTATGTATGTATGTATGTATGTATGTATGTATGTATGTATGTATGTATGTATGTATGTATGTATGTATGTATGTATGTATGTATGTATGTATGTATGTATGTATGTATGTATGTATGTATGTATGTATGTATGTATGTATGTATGTATGTATGTATGTATGTATGTATGTATGTATGTATGTATGTATGTATGTATGTATGTATGTATGTATGTATGTATGTATGTATGTATGTATGTATGTATGTATGTATGTATGTATGTATGTATGTATGTATGTATGTATGTATGTATGTATGTATGTATGTATGTATGTATGTATGTATGTATGTATGTATGTATGTATGTATGTATGTATGTATGTATGTATGTATGTATGTATGTATTGTATGTAATGAAAGTATTATCAAATGTATGCATATCTATCGCTCACCTATTATAAAAACACAACTGAATATTTGAAAATCTTTACAAATATGTATATATACATACATATATATATATATATATATATATATATATATATATATATATAATATATATATATATAGACACACAACACACACACACACACACACACACACACAGAGGTAAGAATAATGACGTCACGCAACTTCCGTCGGCCATTACTGCGCCCGCAACCACAACAAACATGTTATGTAAACAAACCCCGATATCTCGTGGAAATTCAAAGATCTTTCCCGCCATATATTTACCGTTGATAACATTATGGCCAGAATATTCCAGCAGGATCAATCTTTGCCTCTAATTAGGGTCAGAGGTTGTTTAGTCATATGGTTACGAAATGTTAATGATAGTTATCATTATAGGGTTAGATAGGATATAAGTCTCTCCAAATGTCATCTTCATGGTTCATGTTCATATTCAATTAGCTCTTGTTCATAAGAGTAACATTGATCATGTTCATATCATCAAGACAGTTCATGTTCACATCATCACATCTCATGTTCACAGCACCAGCCCTCATCAACGACGGTACGACCCTTGAGCATGACGGTACGACCCTTGAGCACGACGGTACGACCCTTGAGCACGACGGTACGACCCTTGAGCGCGAAGGTATGACCCTTGAGCACGACGGTACGACCCTTGAGCACGACGGTACGACTATAGCACGACTGTTCGAAGCCTTGAGCACGACGGTACGGCCCTTGAGCGCGAAGGTATGACCCTTGAGCACGACTGTTCGACTCTTGAGCACGACTGTTCGACTCTTGAGCACGACGGTACGACCCTAGAGCAAGACGATGATTTTCCTTGACTCCAATCACTCATCAGTTCACGGATATGTAAATTTCAATCTTAACCTTTATGATTAATAAAAAGACAAGAAAAAAATAGGATCTACAAGCGGCGTAGTCTTTCCATCTAGGCGGCGATATCTGGTACTGTGTCTACCACCGCGGCCGCAGCGAGCGACATGGATGACTGGGGATCCATATTGACAAGTGATTAAAACCAGTTTGTAATACCAGTTTGCCGATGCGTCTGCGAGATACACTCGCTTAATGCATCTTCATGAACTAAATGCATGCCAATTTTTGCATGATTTTGGGTCATCATTTTACTAACACCTTCACAAACCACACCTTTGGGGCTAAAGTCTCAAGCCCTCGTTTGTTAATTCACTTCTTTGCAAACCTGAAAATTACATGGTCAACCAACGTTATTGGCACACAGTTTACCGTACATCACCGCCACGTTGTGAGTCAGAATTTGTTAGTAATTTTACTTTGCATTTTCTTCCCTCTAAGTAACTGTGACAGACATGTTTTGGCCCGTGATCTCTTACTCTGATACGATCGCAAATAATGGAAGTTGTCACAAGTACAGACAGATAACATCCGTGTTCGAAGAAGCAGCAGCATTTTTACGAGAGAGAGAGAGAGAGAGAGAGAGAGAGAGAGAGAGAGAGAGAGAGAGAGAGAGAGAGAGAGAGAGAGAGAGAGAGAGAGAGAGAGAGAGTGTTCGTACATATCAGCGAAAATCTCGCTGCGTGTTTACATCTACACATCTAAACCTTCAAGAGAATAAAGCTGATTATAATTATATATCATTTCTTAATTAATGGTCTGGTAGTAATTAAAAAAGCATCTAATTACGTAAAGTGATCAAAAATGACCTCTCTTTCTCTGCGCATGCGCCTCGCACTAATGACCTCATCAAAAGAACTATTTATAAGCTCAGTGAAGAAGACGATAAATAATCAAAATAATCACCTCCATTATCATTTATCCATTCATTTATTCAGTATCATCATTCATCGTTTCATTTCTTACCTTTAATCTTTATAATCACCAATTTTCTCTTTTGCAACCGTAAGTATAACTATCAATTAATTATTTTAGCTACCGATTTATTCCTTATGTATAAATGTATCAATCAATTCATTTATTTTCTGATTTGTTTATGTATGCTTATGTAGAAATGTATCCAGTAATTCACTTATTTACCGATTTATTTCTGTATTCATATGTATGCGTGTATCAATCAATTCGTTTATCTACTGGATTACCTCTTTATTCTTATCTCGAATTAGTTCATTTAATCCTTTATTCATTAAGGACTTTGGGATGTTGAAAGATCACATGATGTGTCAACAGACAGCCATATGGGGGTTGAATGTTCATGTGATGTTCAAACATCAAGAACATTCAACCATAAAGTGATGTTTACCATCTAAACAAGATGTCTACTTCAAGGGCGACGTGCCGACCATATGGTGACATCAATGACACTTGACACTGACACTCGACACAAAGCATCAAGTAAGTACTTCATGAAAAAAAAATATAATCATGACAAAATAAATTATAGATGCGTCACCAACAACACAATTATAGAGCCAGTATATACGAGAATTATAGGTATGACGTACGACAATTTATCGCCACGAATCGTATATGAATTTCTCATTACGATATGGAGTCATCATGGGCAGGAATTATAACCTAGTATACACAAGGACAAAGTGAAACTAGGCATATCTGATATGCGAGGCAAATACATGAGGGACAAAGCGCGTAAATAGGAAGACGGCCCAAATAAAGACGAGTTTTCCTGGAGGCGAAGGTGTGGACCAGAAACTGAGGTGGAGCTGGGAACAGACCCTGAGGTACGCCACCCGAAGAAGGAGTTCGGGGAAAACAGGAGCGACGCCCAGCTTCGTATCTGGCCTGTGTATATCATCTCGAAGTAAGTGTAAACCACGACACTTCTGGTACACACAGGGATGGTGGTGACCAGGGTGGATTGGAGTTTCTGGCTCTTATTCTTCTATACGTAAATAAGTGTGGTGGAAGGTGGGTCTTAGGAATGGAGGAGACAGCCACTGAAATAACGAGGAGATGCGTAGAGGATCATGATCAGTAATAACACGGGGTTGAAACAAGACGATAACTGATCGATCTTACAGCTGTTCGAAGTCACTGTACTTATCACTGTTAAGGTCAGAGCACGAGTCACTGCTAAGGGTCACTGCACGTGTCATGGTTAAGGTCGCTGCACGCGCCACTGCCTAGGGTCAGTGCAGGTAATGATAGCTTCACTGCATCCAGCAACATCGCACCTACTGCTCTCCATCTCCAACCACACCTACATCACAAGACGCTACCATCACATAGCAAGCCTCGGGAACCCTTCGATCATCTTGCCTCCGATGATGAATGGAATGACCCCGGAAACCTCGACCACAGACGCAGATTCCCCCAGCAGGAGGAATATGGAGGCCCATAAAAAGCCAAACGAACAGCGAGAATGATAGCGGAACTACATGTCCGATTCAAACTGGAGGATATAGTTAAAAAAAAAAAAATAGAGGGATTATGTATGAAAGGTGGACTACCTACACATACGTCCTGTCGGAAACTGCATCTTGTGATCGCTTGGATCAGGATCTCGAGACGATGGCTGTTAAAGAATCGAATAAGACACGCTTAAGACAAAAAAGAAGTGGTTCAGGTTCATCCTGTGTTACGTTGAGGGCGGGGAGAGGAGGAGGAGGAGGAGGAGGAGGAGTAAGGGGAAGGGGGGCGTTGTTCCTCCCCTCCCCTCCCTCACTCCCTCCCTCCGTCCCTCCGCTCCGACAGCGGCGCCAAACTCGCCTCGACACGGACGAGTGACCAAGGCCGTGCTAACCCTCTTCTCTGTATTGCAGGAAGTCGTGGTGGGTTCGTCAAGTCGTGGTCACCCGCGCCTCGCCGCGCCTTATGCTAATCATTCCCCTTCGTGGTATTTTCCCGGAGATGTCTCGACGGGCGGCGTAAGGCGGCGAGGGATAAGCGGGTCGTCTGCCACATCTACGCTGACGCGAACCTTGAAATTCCCAGTAGCCATTAAAGCCACCTCTATCCCTGTTCTTGGTAGAGTAGGAAAAAAAAAAAGTCTGTTTTTAGTACGTTAGTCAAAGGTCAAATGTATGTTTTGTCCCTCCACCCACCTCCTCCTCCCTCCTCTTCCTTTTCCTCCTTCCTCCGGCGACTGGTGATGTCACACACAGCCCCAGCGAGCAACGAGGGCTGGGCAGGTCGCCACATAACCCCTCGACCACTAGTGACGCCTCTGGCTCAGGCTGCGACAGCAGGGAGAGAGAGAGAGAGAGAGAGAGAGAGAGAGAGAGAGAGAGAGAGAGAGAGAGAGAGAGAGGGGGGGGGGGGACGACCACGCCACGCTCCGTCGGTCGCGGGCGTGGGGGCCCCCTAACCTCGCACCACGCCCCTACAGGCCCTTAACGCACCTAGAGTGAGATGAGGGCGTCTGTGAATGGAGAGAGGGGGCAGCCCCCCCGAGGAGGGGGACGACGCGGCGACGCAAAGGGGATGAAAAGGAGAGGAAGGAAGTGAGGAGTTGTATGTGTGTGTGTGTGTGTGTGTGTGTGTGTGTGTGTGTGTGTGTGTGTGTGTGTGAGCCCGTGGGAGGTCATGGCTCGATTGTGTACCCCCCACACCAGCGGCGTGCACAGCACTTGTCACCCGAGACAATCTAGTTTTTACAGCAGCCTCTGCCATACGACGATGTCCGTAGCCTTCATCCACACATTACTCGCACCTTACCTCTCCTCACCTGACCCATCTTCCTACCACGACCGGAACTCGCCGCCTTCCCTTACCTCACCCACTTTCCTACCACACACCCTAGACTCCCCATGACTTGACTGACCCATTTCCTTGCTACGCAAGAACCCCCATATCTCTCTCTCTCTCTCTCTCTCTCTCTCTCTCTCTCTCTCTCTCTCTCTCTCTCTCTCTCTCTCTCTCTCTCTCTCTCTAACCAGATTATCCCACCCACCGCACGCCTTCTACCGGCCTTAGTCTCATCCATGTCCTTGCACCTCACCAAATGGTTCACCGTGATCTCGACCAACTCCCTCCATCATAAACAAGAGACATCTACCCTACCCCTAACAAGTATATATATATACATATATATATTAATCTTTCCAAACCTAAGGGGAACACCTTTGCCTCAAGCCAAGTGCAAAGGCGAAACACAAACGCACCAAGAAAGGTTGCTCTGGGCCCTTTTGAGTGGGGGACCCATCGCTACTGGCCCTCACCAAGTGAGACACAGATCTGAGGCATTAGTTTGAGACAGAATTCTGCTCGTCTGTTCCTCATTACGCTCTGCTGCCCACGCTGAACACGACGACGGTATGCTTACCCTTGAGCACGAAACTACGACCCTCGAGCACGATGATACGACCCATTGAGAGCAACAGTACGACCTTTGAGCACGACATTACGACCCTTGAGCACGAAGGTACAACTCATTGAGGACGACAGTACGACCGTTGAGAACGACGTTACGACCCTTCAGCACGACGGTGCGACCCTTGAGCGCGACGGTTAGACCCTTGAAGACGACGGTGCGGCCCTTGAGTACGACGGTGCGACCCTTGAGCACGACGGTACGACCCTTGGATACGATGGCTCGACCTTTGGCCACGATATAGGCAAGGCGCTCATACTCAAGAGGTTGTATCCACATGCTCAAGGGTCGTAGTGTCGTGCTTAAGGGTCGTACCGTCGTGCTCAAGGGTCGTACCAAGCTGTTCATCCTCCCGCAAGGACTGCTTGATAAACGGAGTACCGGACTTAGGCTAAGGTACAATGTAAAGGTTAGAAAATAGTCATTATCATCTTAATTCTTAGACACCTGGTGGAGGGAGAGAGAGAGAGAGAGAGAGAGAGAGAGAGAGAGAGAGAGAGAGAGAGAGAGAGAGAGAGAGAGAGAGAGAGAGAGAGAGAGAGAGAGAGAGAGAGAGAGAGAGAGAGAGAGAGATAATGGACAGCAGGTGGCGTCAAAGATGTGTGTGTGTGTGTGTGTGTGTGTGTGTGTGTGTGTGGTGTGTGTGTGGACGACAGATGGCGAGAATATCAGATGGTGTGAGCAACAGGTGGAATGAATGGCATGGGGTGTGGCCAACAGCTGGTACAAATGACACGGGGTGTGGCCAACAGCTGGCACACGCGACAGGTGGTGTTTCCTACAGCTGGGACGTGACAGGTGGTGTGGCTAACAGCTGGCACATATGAGAGGTGGCCGTGGCCAACAGCTGGCACATACGACAGGTTGTGTGGCCAACAGCTGGCACATACGACAGGTGGTGTGTGGCCAACAGCTGGCACATACGGTAGGGGGTGTGGCCAGCAGCTGGCACACACGATAGGTGGCGTGGCCAACAGCTGGCACACATACGACAGGTGGTGTGTGGCCAACCGCTACCACACATGACAGTTGGTATGGCCAACACAGCTGTCACATACACGACAGGTGGCGTGGCCAACAGGTGGCACATACGACAGGTGGTGCGGACAGGGTTCAGCTGGTGTAGCAGGCGAACCCATTACTCCCAGCTTTTTCCAATCATGTACATAATATTTTTTTTTCTTAACAGTTCATAGTTACCCAATCTTGCTCCCGCTGATCGCTCACCTCTGACATTAAAACCCACATCGCTTCGTTCACTAACCATTCTCTTGGCCATCTTAAAACCCAAACTATTACCCTAAATCATCGTCTTTTACCTTCACCCACTGTACGCCAGGTACCGAGAGATGTCATTAGAGCTATCTCTAACCCCGTATTTCTCACTCTATCTCGAGTTCAAAGAGACGAGAGATATGGAAGTTAAGACGAGAAGGAGCGAGAGGTGTGGGATTCTCTGGGCAAACGTCCAATGAATGAACCCAGTTAAGGTGTGGGTTGTGCGCTGAACTTTCATCTGGGCTCGGCCTTGCCAACACACACACACACACACACACACACACACACACACACACAGACTCAAATAGACACAGACAGACACACAGAATCACTTTCACACACATATGCACAGACACAGCCACACACACACACACACACACACACACACACACGATGCTTCTAAGATATACACATATAATATATACAGACCGGAGCCAGGCCCCCCCCACCCCCTACCCCTGCCGCTGACGTGGCTCCGGCGAAGGAAGCCGAGCGGGAGTGATGGAAGACAATGAAGGAAGATAGAAGGACACCGTAAATGAGAGGTGATATCAATCATGGCAAGGAAATGAATGAAATACTTAGACGAATGAAAGAAAAAGAGGGGTGGGGGTGAGGGGAGGGGGGGTGGAAGACGACCCAGGGGTGTGTGTGTGTGTGTGTGTGTGTGTGTGTGTGTGTGTGTGAAGACGGTCAAGTGGTGGCGTCCATGGAAATGGGGTCTTGTCATTCATGGGAAGGG
>NC_092246.1:4577500-4602500 GCF_036320965.1 Panulirus ornatus
CTGAATGCGTGCGTATGAATGTACGTACGCATGCACTTGTGCATGTGATCATATGTGCTATACGGGGAGGGACTCATATATACACGCGTGGGTGCCCCCATCTCTTAAAACATCCCCCTATTTATAATAAAACTCCTTAAACATCTGAATGCTGTCCATATTCATAATCTTCTTACACAGTTTATTCCATTTATACGCCACTCTTATACTATAAAAGTAATTCTGTATTTCTGTATATCTTTTCTCTTTTTTTTTTCATATAATGTTTTTTGGCAGTGTCCTCTTTCACAGTTGATATCCTTCAAAATGGTTCAAAGAAAACCTTCATGGTTTTGATCAAGTTACCCCTTTCTCTTCTCTCTTACACAGTTCACAGACTTATAGCATCTAACCTCTCGCTATAACTCATATGTTTCCATTCTGGTACCATATCTATCGCCCTCCTCTGCACCTTCTCTATCATCTCTTTTGTGTTTATTTAGATGCGGTGGCCAAACCTGAGAGCCATGTTCTAGTTTTAGCTTCATGTACGATAATAATTAATAGTTTGGAGAATAACTTTCCTTATCCATACACTTGAATGCTATTTGCATATCTCCCAACACACAGTTTGTGTACTTTCCTGTTCTCTTAATTTTTCACATCTCCCAACGCACTGTTTGTGTACTTTCCTGTTCTCTTCATTTTCACACCTCCCAACACACTGTTTGTTTACTTTACTGTTCTCTTAATTTTCACATCTCCCAACGCACTGTTTGTGTACTTTCCTGTTCTCTTAATTTTCACGTCTCCCAACGCACTGTTTGTGTACTTTCCTGTTCTCTTAATTTTCACATCTCCCAACACACAGTTTGTGTACACAGGAATATGGTTGACAGATCCGCAAATATGTTCGTAAAGAATTTTTGCTAAGTCCTTGAACACGTCATTAAGACCCTTGATGATAATGGTACGACCCTTGAGTACGTCGATACGACCCTTGAGCACGGCGGTGCGACCCTTGAGTACGACGATACGACCCTTGAGCACGACGGTGCGACCCTTGAGCACGACGGTACGACCCTTGAGCACGACGATACGACCCTTGAGTACGACGATACGACCCTTGAGCACGACGGTACGACCCTTGAGTACGACGGTACAACCCATGAGCACGACAATACGACCCCTGAGTACAACGATACGACCCTTGAGCACGACGGTACGACCCATGGGAATGATGACCTTGCCACTGACCTAAGCTCTCAGTGGGGGGGTCAGGTCAGTGGCCAAAGGTCGCACCGTCGACCTCAAGGGGTTAATTAGCAGATGAATGAGTAGACTTAAGCAGCGGTCGTGTGGTTAAGCAGGTCGCCTCGGGAAACGCTGGTACCAAGGTTCGATCCCCAAATGGTAATAGTGAAGATGCTACGAATCTAATCTGTTGCAGGGCTTCAGATAAGCTTTGAGATCAACTTACTTAAGCTGCTGGAGGAAACAAGATAAGCTGACGGGAACCTAACCTGACTGTTAAAGGGAGCCGGGTAAGCTGAGATGAACAAGCTAAAGCTGATGGAGAAAACAGGATAAGCTTAAGAGGAAAACACTTACCTACTGTATGGAACCAGATAAGCTGAAGTGAACATAAGTAAGCTGCTGGAGGAAAAAAAAAGAACTAAGATGAACAAAAGCTTACCTGTTGAAGAGATCAAGTTAAGCTGAGGTCAACATCTCCCAATCCTGTTGAAGGGAACAAGAAAAGCTTAAGTTAGCATACGATTTCTACAAGAGAATACAAGTAAAGCTTAACTGCACATGAATGACAGGTACAAAACAAAGAATAACAAAAGCTTGACCACACATAAGAACAAGAACAGCTTTTTCGAAAAAAAAAAAAAGATACTTTATTCCACAGGATGGTGAAAGATAAGCTGAGATGAACAAGCTTAGCTGAGACGAGAGAATAAGAACAGTGAACTGTTCAGCAGGTCGGCTTAAAAAAAGCTTAACATATCTTCTGCAGAGAACCAGACGTCTGAGCTTTTTAAGTTAAGCTTCGGTCAATTTATGTTGATTATGCTGTGTTAGGGTAGGGGTAGGTTAGGGTAGGGGTAGGTTAGGGTAGGGCTAGGTTAGGGTAGGGCTAGGTTTGGGTAAGGCTAGGTTTGGGTAGAGCTAGGTTATATTAGGGCTAGGTTAGTGTATTTCTAGGTTAGGTTAGTGTATTTCTAGGTTAGGATAGGGTTAGGTTAGTGTATTTTTAGGTTAGGTTAGGGCTAGGTCGGGGTATGGCTAGGTTAGGTTAGGGCTAGGTTAGTGTATTACTAGGTTAGAGTTAGGTCAGGTTAAGTCTTGGTTAAATTCGACTGGATCAGGCATGGCTAGTTTAGGTACATGAATAGGTTAGCTATTACTATGTTAGATTGGATACCATACTTTATGATGTTAGATAAGACACTTAGGCTGGGTTATATTTTGTTAGATTCTTTGGCTAACAAGTGTATGTTGTTTTCTATATGTTAGATAGAGTGGTGATGATCCAGTCTTATATGTAAATGACTCTATAAGTAAGGATAGCAAAATAGTGTAATATCAAAAATAACAAAAAACATTACTATTATTATCATTTTCGTTATCATTATTATTATCATTATTATTATTATTATTATTATTATTATTATCATTATTATTATCATTATTATTATCATTATCATTATTATTATCACTGTTATTATCAATACTATTGTTATTATCATTATTATCATGGTTATTGATCCAAAAATGCAAAACAGATAAACATGAACCATTATTGTATGCGTGTGTGTGTGTGTGTGTGCGTGTGTGTGTGTGTGTGCGTGTGTGTGTGTGTGTGCGTGTGCGTGTGTGTGTGCGTGTGTGTGTGTGTGTGTATGTGTGTGTGTGTGTCAGGTTGTTGCTCCCTGGTACTGGTGTTGGCACATCTGCCTCCTGAATTCCCCAACACCTGTGCACACCTGCACACGACCTAACCTCCACCCCCCATGGTGTGTGTGTGTGTGTGTGTGTGTGTGTGTAGCTCATCTGTCTACGTGGTAGGAACACGTCTAACGTTCTGTCTGTCCGGCAGACATTACCTAACCGTCTTATATATCGGGAGAAGACTGCCCCCCCCGTCTACCCCGTCTATCTGTCTCTTTATCTATCTAGTGATGACACTGCCCGTCTGTTTGGTGTCCTGTCCACACCGTCTAACTGTCCCTTTGACTGTTTGGCGATGACACTGCTTGTCTGTCTCTATCTGTCTGTCTCTGTCTGTGGGGGAGAGCCATTGGTCAGAACTGCCAGGACTGTTCGTGTGTGTGTGTGTGTGTGTGTGTGTGTGGCTCAGAATGCTGCCAGTAATAAGCTACTTCCGGCAGAGCCAAGACAAGCCCTCCCCTCCCTCCACACCTCCCTCCACCCCTCCCTCCACCCCACCCCCCAAACCCCCCTCCACCCCACCACCCAACCCCCAAACCCTCTCTCTCTCTCTCTCTCTCTCTCTCTCTCTCTCTCTCTCTCTCTCTGTGTACATGTACGTCCGCTCCCGTGCAACACCCCCCCAGTCTCTGTACGCATCCTCACCCCTTCCGTGCACCCATGTACGTCCTTCCGTGTGCACCCACATCCTCTCTCTCTCTCTCTCTCTCTCTCTCTCTCTCTCTCTCTCTCTCTCTCTCTCTCTCGTGTGCGTTGATAGATCGGAACGTGTGTGTGTGTGTGTGTGTGTGTGTGTACATTTCCGCCCAGGTCGAGAGGCTTCCTCGTCCTCATCGTCAGCCCTTAACATCAATGTGTATCATCAACTGGTACGTTGAGCAGGATGACGTAATCCATCTCTCTCTCTCTCTCTCTCTCTCTCTCTCTCTCTCTGACGGGGTAAAAAAAGAGGGAGCCAACGCTTTATCTAATTATCGTTCGAAATTCTTCTCTCGTCCCGGGATGGGGGAGGGAGGGTGGGAGGGATGGAGAGTGAGAGAGAGAGAGAGAGAGAGAGAGAGAGAGAGAGAGAGAGAGAGAGAGAGAGAGAGAGAGAGAGAGAGAGAGAGGGTTCATGGAGAAGGTTGAGGGAGGAGCAGGAAGAGGGTGGGGTACGTGGGCGTCCAAAGGGTTAGGAGGCTATAGGGAGAGGAGTAAGGGTGTTGAGGGAGGGAGGAGGGAGGAAGGGAGAGGAGTAAGAGGGATGAGGAAGGGAGAGAGAAGAGGGATGTGAAGGGAGAGAAGGAAGAGGAGGAAGGGAGGAGAGGAAGGGAGAGGAAGGGAGGAGAGGAAGGGAGAGGAGGAAGGTAGGCAGTAAGGGAGAGGAGGAAGGGGAGGGAAAGAAGGGAGAGGAGGAGGGTAGGCAGTAAGGGAGAGGAGGAAGGTAGGCAGTAAGGGAGAGGAGGAAGGGAGGCAGCATGGAAGAGGAGGAAGGTGTGGAGGAAGAGCTCCCTGGACCCCGACGCCCAGAACACTAACAAGGGGAGACGTTGGCGACCAAGTGAGATTTAAGGGATCTTGAGGCGCAGTGTCTCACCCTCGGGTAGGCCAGGCTACTGGCGGAGGCGGAGGAGGAGGAGGAGGAGGGAGGCGGAGGAGGAGGAGGAGGAGGGAGCCATCATCACCCCAGGGATCCTGGATGCACTCGGTGTTCATATGTTTCCAAAGAGGGAGTCTTCCCTCATCATGACCAGGTCCCTCTCTGTCAACACAGACAAGGAGTGTGAGGGTACTATCACTTCTCCTGTCGCAGTTGACCTCGTCAAAGACCACGGCAGTTAATGGTATAAGGAGGAATGGTCATTTGCATGATTAACGGTCGTACCGTCGTGCTCAAGGGTCGTACCGTCGTGCTCAAGGATCGTACCGTCGTGCTCAAGGGTCGCACCGTCGTGCTCAAGGGCCGTCCCGTCGTGCTCAAGGGTCGTACCGTCGTGCTCAAGGGTCGTACCGTCGTGCTCAAGAGTCATACCGTCGTGCTCAAGTGTCGCACCGTCGTGCACAAGGGTCGTACCGTCGTGCTCAAGGGGTTAAAAAGTCTCAAACAAGACAATATCTAATCCCATAAATATGTCTTGAACAGAACTGTGCTACAGAATGAAAACACACCTCAGACAGAGTACAAAAAAACCCACAGACAACAGAGAAAGATAAAGAAAGTGAATACCTGAAGCATTGATTAATTAACAGCAAGCAGTGAAAAGCATGAGTTAAGGTGATTTATCTCTAGAGTGAACATAAGGGCAAAAATCACCATCGTCGAAAGCCAGACTGCCGACCAGTTGGCTGTTCTTGAGTGCTATCAGATCTATAATGACCCGAACATACCAAAGTAAACTCTCTCTCTCATTCATGCTCGGTCGCCGTTTCTCACGTTAGCGAGGTAGCGCTGTCCACTGACAGATATCCACTGACAGCACGTCGACCTCAACATAACACATCGTTCCATTTCACTCTATCCTGTGCACGCTTTTCACCCTCTTGCATCGTTAGGCCACGATCGCTCAAAATCTTTTTCCTTCCACCTCCAATTTGGTCTCCCCATTCTCCTTGTTCCCTCCATTTCAGACACATGTATCCTCCTTGTTAACCTTTCCTCACTCATTCTTTCTATATGTCCAAATCTTTTTAGCACACCCTCTTCTGCTCTCTTAACTACACTTCTTTTATTTCCACACATCTCTCTTACCCTTTCATTAATTACTCAACAAAACCACCTCACAACACATATCATCCTCAAACATTTCATTTCCAACACATCTACCCTCCTCCGCATAGCTTTATCTACAGCCCATGCCTCGTATACATATGATATTGTCGGGACTAATGTACCTTCAAATATGCCCATTTTTATCCAGATAACATTTTTTTCAGCGCTCCCAGAACCTTCGGTCCTTTATCATTCCATGACTCACTTCCGTTAACATGGTTCCATTCGCTGCCATATCAACTCCCAGGTATCTATACTTCCTCACTTCCTCCAGATTTTGTCCACTGAAAATCACGCCCGCAACTAACCTGTCCCTTAACCCTGCTGAACTTAATAACCTTGCTTCCAAACTCAATCACCAGCTTCATCAGTTTCTCATTCGAATCTGCCAACAGTTCTGTATCATCAGCAAACAAGAAATGACTTACTTTCCACGTACTCTCATTCCCCGCAGCCTATTTTCCAAGCTCACTAAATCTCACCACTCTCTTCTCACCGGCATTGTTTCCTCTTTTCCAAAAAGAACATATCTACGTTCCAAAGTCTCTCTTTTGCACGCCTATCAATTAATATATAATCCAATAATGCCTAGTGACCGTATCTATCTATCTATCTGTAATATATATATATATATATATATATACATATATATATATATATATATATATATATATATATATATATATATATATATATATTACAGATAGATAGATAAGCCAAACCAGAGAGAGTCAGTATCTACAGTGGAAGAAACAACTGCTGTTATCACAATGTTTCCTGTTATCTTATCTCCGAACTTTACATGTTGGCCCTGATAACGTCCAAAGGGGTTACTGACAAGGCCTTTTTTCTTCTTATCTTGTTTGGTCCACCTTTTTACATCGTTCATTTCCACCATCTTGACGGCTCTTCACGTCGGTGTAGGGGTAGAGTGGAGCGTGTGAATGGGTGAGGAAGACCTTGAAACGCAAGATAAGGTGGGGTCGATTCAACACATGAGTACGATGCATTGCCAAAGTCCCTGTTGGGAGATGAGTTAGTTCCACCTTTTGAGGACGACGGTACGACCCTTCAGCACGACGGTACGATTACTGCGCACGACGGTACAACCCTTGAGCACGAAGGTGCGATCCTTGAGCACGACGATACGATCCTTGAGTACGAAGGTACGATCCTTGAGTACGAAGATACGACCCTTGAGCACGACGGTACGACTCCTGAGCACGAGCATGCGACCCTTGAGTACAAAGGTACGATCCTTGAGCACGACGGTACGATCCTTGAGTACGAAGGTACGATCCTTGAGCGCGACGGTGCGATCCTTGAGTACGAAGGTACGATCCTTGAGTACGACGGTACGATCCTTGAGTACGACGGTACGATCCTTGAGCACAAATGCACGATCCTCGTATACTTTACATATATGACAGAATTCTAATTCAAGATCTAAATTACTCTCTAAAGAGGTATGAAAAAAAAGAGAATACAATGCCCGACATGTGTGGTGAGTCAAACGCGTTCCTACATATGACCAGGTGTGCTGGGATAGGCCTACATGTGGCTAGGAATGCTGGGATAGGTCTACATGAGCACAGGTGTGCTGGGATAGGTCTACATGTGGCCAGGTGTGTAAGGAGAGACCCCGACAGGTGTTTAAGGATAGATCTATATCAGTTCAAAGGTTCAAGGGCAGGTCTGCGGGGGGACAGATACACAAGAGTAGGCAGCACTGATAACGGTTGTGTGATAAATGATAATTTCAATGGTTTACTGAAGAACCAGAGGCCAAAGGCTGAAAAAAAAGTATACATGGAAAACAGACCCGGTGTAAACAATGGTTGATGTAAGAGGATGGGTTGAGGGGTTAGTTGGTCACTGTGATCTCTACTGTCAGAGTGGGGGAAGTCCTTGCTCGGATGGGACAGATGCGTTTATGGAAGTGAACTGCAACCTAGGGACTAGGGATTTCCGGGCGGCAGGAGGTTACGGTGGCGAGGAGGGTGCAGTAGCATTCTTGTCTGAGTGCTAGATGGGAGTCGTGGTGATGGTGTTGGAGTGAGCTTGAGAAGATCAGGGTAGCGAGAGCATCTAGGTGGGTTGGGTTGTAGTAGTGACTGAAGGATGATCTTGCAAGCCTTTTTCTGCGCCTTTTCTAATGGCCCCTTGTTTTGCGGTGGGCGGTAGACCAGGCGGAGGGAGGCATAGGAGAAACTAAGGGGGAAATGAGAGTTGTGTAAACGTCTTTTGAGTTCAGGTGCAGGGAGCTAAGATGTCTGGAGTTGACGAAGGTTGTCAGGACGATAACAAGAAGATTTAATGTAGGTGTTGACCGGATTCTGACAGCGTAGTTTATCGTCCAGAGTGACACTGCGAAGCTTGGTGGACTGAACAACCTGGAGGGGACTGGGGCCTAGTGAGACAGCAGAGAGTGGGACAGGGTTGGAAGCGAGGCTGATGTGTCCGACAATAAGGTCTCTGTTTGAAGGACGACGACGTGGTGGTCTGTAGTGCTCTAGTTCTGGGGGTCTATCAAGGGTGTTCTACGAGGGAGAGACAGTCAACAGAGGGCCTGTTGGTGAGTGTTGACGCTGACACCAGTGGCAGCAGGGTCGTCTACATGCTTGCAAGGAACACATCTCCACCATCACTACCTCGTGCCATCATCACTATCCTGTGCCATCATCACTATCCCCCGTGCCATCATCACTATCCCCCGTGCCATCATCACTATCCTCCGTGCCATCATCACTATCCTACCCTCCCCTGTGCCATCATCACTGTCCTCCCTCCTCAATAATCACCATCTCTTCTATCTCCCCCATCATCATCACAACCTCCCCCTGATTCTCCACACCATCACCACACCACCTCCTCCCCTCTTCCTCATTCTCCTCACCCACTGTCACCCCAACTTCCGCCACTACCCCCCCACTTGTATTAAACCAGATCTAACCCCTGTTATTACAACACACAGGACTATACCATCTTGAACAGCAGTGAGTGAACACTCCCTTCACCTCATTCGACTCATTGTGAGAACATTTCCATATCCTCCAATGCCAATCTCCCTTCCTCTCTCTGTCTCTTACCCACAATGTAGCTTTGATAAATACAGACTCTTGTGTAATATTTGCCTTGGCTACAACGACCCACTTGGCTACAACGACCCACTTGGCTACAACGACCCACTTGGCTACAACGACCCACTTGGCTACAACGACCCACTTGGCTACAACGACCCACTTGGCTACAACGACCACGCAAGGTCCCCAGTGTCTAACCAGAGGCACGGAAGTAATTACTGCTTCTCTCACTCGATCTCACAGACTTACGTAAGGCCTCACCTTCAATATAAACAAACTGTAGTAATGGTAATTAGGTGTACTTACCTTCTTGCTTTATATATATATATATATATATATATATATATATATATATATATATATATATATATATATATATATATATATACATATATATATATATATATATATATATATATATATATATATATACATATATATATATATATATGTACACTCATTCATGTTTTGGTCCATTCATTGCTTCATCCGTTCTCTCATTCATTCATTCCTTGAACTCCGGGTCGATGAGCAGTTGTGTGTGTGTGTGTGTGTGTGTGTGTGTGTGTATGTGTGTATGTATGTACGTATGTGTGTATGTGTGTGTGTGTGTGTGTGTGTGTGTGTGTGTGTGTGTTGGGAGCTGCCAAGAACCACCACTCAGCCAGGGTCACGGAGGAGACTTCCACTCCACTTGCCACCTTCCCTCCGTGTCCCACCTGCATCCCACCTGCACCACAAGACAGTGGTGGTGATGGGTTCTAACCCCGTATGTGTCTCAGTGGTTCTAGTGGGGAGGAGGGAGGAAGAGAACTGGGGGGGGGGGGGTAGAACACTGTATGTGCTGGGGGGGGTGGGATGGGGGGGTGTAAATAACTAGTGGCTCCCGCGATGGCAACACTGGCACTTCCCCCTCTCTCTCTCCCCCTCTCACCCTCTCTCACTCTCTCTCTCTCTCCGCGCTGCTCTCCCCTCCCTCCCCTCCCTCCCTCCGGCCCCCCACACCACCCCCCAACATCCGCTCTCCTCTCCTCTCCTCCTCTCCGTCCGCCCCCCCCCCCCCCCCGCTATCGAGACAAGTGGTTCTAGATTACGCTCTTCCCAATTTTAGCTGAGTCTTATTTTCACCTGCAAGGTCCCCCCCCCCCCCCAGGTCATCCTCTTCCCCCCCCCCTTTCAAGAAAACAAAAACGGGGGGGTGGGAGGGGGAGAAGAGAGAGAGAGAGAGAGAGAGAGAGAGAGAGAGAGAGAGAGAGAGAGAGAGAGAGAGAGAGAGAGAGAGAGAGAGAGAGAAGGGAAAAAAAAGATATCTTTCACCACCACGTCGATATGGTAACGAGCTGAGGGGTGGAGGGAGGGAGGGAGGGGATCGAACCTGTGACAACGGCTTGTGTGGGCGGAGCCAGGTGAGCCAATACTGTTGGGAAGGGGGGGGGGAGGGCACCCTCCTAGTGCCACCCCATCCTCCTCCTCCCTCCTCCTCCTCCTCCTCCTCCTCCTCCTCCTCCTCCCTCCTCCTCCTCCTCCCTCCTCCTCCTCTCACACAAAGTGCCATTGCTCGAGATATGGCACAAGTGCCTTGCCGTTTGCGCCTTTTCGGGTCTCCCGTTTTCTCTCGGCGCTCTTCCTGTTGGATGATGATGCAGTTGTACCCTCCCTACAACCCTATATATATATATATATATATATATATATATATATATTCCTATGAATCCACGGGGAAATGAAACACGATAAGTTCCCAAGTGCACTTTCTTGTAATAATCACATCATTATATATACATATATATATATATATATATATATATATATATATATATATATATATATATATATATATATATAGCGGATATATAAGGTATGTATGTCTAAATCTGTAGTTGTTTGTATCTTATATTGAACGCACAAAATAAGCAAAAAAAAAAAAAAGAATTATTTTAATTCTTTTTGCTGTAATGATGGAGAATTGATGTAATCATATGTATGACTGTGTGTTTCTATATGTAGTCGGTTATGTGCCTGTGTAATTCACCATGAGAATGTTAACTGAACTATGTTAAGCCCCTTTTGAGAACGATGGTACGACCCTTGAGCACGACGGTACGACCCTTGACCACGAAGGTACGACCCTTGACCACGACGGTACGGCCCTTGAGCACGAAAGCACGACCCTTGACCACGAAGGTACGACCCTTGACTACCACGGTGCGACCCTTGAGCACGAAAGCACGACCCCTGAGCACGACGGTACGACCCTTGTCCACGACGGTACGACCCTTGACCACAACGGTACGACCCTTGGGTATGATGGTATGGCTTCTGACACAAAGGCTAAGCCCTCGTACTCAAGGGTCGTGTTCAAGGGTCGTTAACGTCGTGATCAAGGGTCGTTACCGGTCGTGCTCAAAGGTCGTACCGTCAAACCCCAAGGAAAACATGAGATATAGACGGCCAAGACATTCTCTTTTGAATGTTTCATTCACACTTTATCATATACTACATTTTCACGATCCTTCCCACTGGAAGATAATAAAATAATACAATCACCAATGCATCATCCTGATCGTTCAAAATATCACAAAATGATCGTATCAAACACCACAAAAAAAAACAGCTTCGAGTTTTTCAAAACAGCTATCAAATACCACAAAATCAAATGAGCATTTTACAGATAATACAAAAGAGTAATATCTAATCCCACAAAATCAAATGAGCTTTCACAAATTCTACCAAAAAGTAATATCTAATCCCACAAAATCCACTTCGAAAGCATTCAAAACAAGCTGAGGCTTATAATACGATTCCTTAAGGCATTAGATGGGATCTGATACCTTTGGGGAGCGAGGGTGATTATGTGGTATCTGATACTACAACTGTGGTGTTTTGAGAACTCAAATTGTATTTTGTGGTGTTTGATACTATCTCTCTGGTATTTTGGAAGATTAGGAGATGATTTTGTGGCATTTCTGATCTTATCATCTATCTGGGAAGGGTAGAAAAGATATAGTAAAATAATAGTGTATAAAACATTGAAAGGAGAGGGTCAATAATTATCATTTCGAGGATGGGGGTTCGAACCCAGTGTTGGCTGAATGGTTAAGATGGTTATAATGATGCTTATGGTTCAGACTGACTCTGCCAACACAGTGGGAACACTGAGCTTGCTGGTGCCAACACTGACACTGGTGCCAACAGTATCAACGGTGCCAACACTGGTACTGTTGCCAACAGTATCAACGGTGCCAACACTGACACCACTGCCAACAGCATCAACGGTGCCAACACTGACAGTGGTGCCAACAGTATCAACGGTGCCAACACTGACACCACTGCCAACAGTACTGCCAATACCTGCCCAACATTATTAACACAAGATGGAATATATTTTTCTTCATAGAAGTTTTCTTTAATAATCTCTCTCTCTCTCTCTCTCTCTCTCTCTCTCTGAGCTAGACACATACTAACCCCCCCTCCCCCCCTCAGTTAAGACCAGTGCCACCTCCCCTACCCCCCCCACCCCCCCAACACGACAGACGTACACCCCCCACCTTCTTGAAGACCAGGGGTCATCCCCCTTCCCCCACCCCCTCCCCCAACACGACATACGCACGGTCGTGCATCCTGCGTGTCAGGTTCCACGAAGCGACGTGCGTCGAGTCACAGTGAGCCCCGGTCGCTCCCTCACGACGCGTCGGATGGCCTCGTCAGCGGCCAGGGGGCCCCCCTCTCCGTCACGACCCCCCCCACACACACAGTTCCTCCGTACGACGTCTGGGAGGCTGATCGTCTTTTGAGGTGTGTATGTGTGTGTGTGTGTGTGTGTGTGTGTGTGTGTGTGTGTGTGTGTGTGGTCCGTCGCAAGCCAGTGGTCCGTCGGAAGCGTGGTCTTGGAGGATAGTGGTCCGTCGGAGGCCAGTGGTCCGTCGGAAGCGTGGTCTTGGAGGCTAGTGTCCGTCGCAAGCCAGTGGTCCGTCGGAAGCGTGGTCTTGGAGGCCAGTGGTCCGTCGGAAGCGTGGTCTTGGAGGCTAGTGGTCCGTCGGAAGCCAGTGGTCCGTCGGAAGCGTGGTCCTGGAGGCCAGTGGTCCGTCGGAAGCGTGGTTTGTTTGGAGGGAAGTGGTCCGTGTGAAGCGAGGCCTTGGAGGGAAGTGGTCCGTCGGAAGTGACGTTGGTTTTGGAGGCCAGTGGTCCGTCGGTCGGAGGCGAGGTCTTGGAGGCCAGTGATCCGTCCGTCGGAGGCGAGGTCTTTGGAGGGAAGCGGTATCGCAAACGAATGAGAGAGAGAGAGAGAGAGAGAGAGAGAGAGAGAGAGAGAGAGAGAGAGAGAGAGAGAGAGAGAGAGAGAGAGAGAGAGAGAGAGAGAGAGGCTGGCTGGCTCAATGCCGGCAGCGTCCGTGGACTCAGTGACTCCCCTCCCTCCCTCCCTCCCTCCCTCCCTCCCTCCTTCCCTCCTCCCTCCGTGAACCACACCACATACTTCCCCACCTCCCCCTCCCCCACATAGACTCTCCCTGTGTTCCTGTGCTTGTTCGGCTGTACATCTTACACCCTCACCCTTATTCCGCCCCCCCCCTTCGACTTTACACCCCCCCCAAGTAGAGTTTTCACTGCCGTGCAAAGTTTCTACAGTCTTGGAGTGTGAGTGTGAAAGGAAGTGTGAGTGTGACAGGAAGTGTGGATGTGAAAGGAAGTATGAGTGTGACAGGAAGTGTGGGTGTGACAGGAAGTGTGTTTGTGACAGGGAGTGTGAGTGTGAAAGGAAGCGTGCGTGTGAAAGGCAGTGTGCGTGTGTGAAAGGAAGTGTGCGTGAGTGTGAAAGTAAGTGTGCGTGAGTGTGAAAGGAAGTGTGAGTGTGAAAGTAAGTGTGAGTGTGAGTGTGAAAGGAGTTAATTCTACGAGTCCAGACGCATTCACAGCTACAGAGACACACTCACACTCTTGGTAAGTATGAGGAAAGTGGTGAGTCTCCCATGTAGAATGTCTCCCATGTAGCGTGCCTCCCACGTACAGCGCCTCCCATGTAGCGTGCCTCCCACGTATAGTGTCTCCCATGTACAGTGCCTCCCACGGACGGTGTCCCCCACGTACAGTGTCACCCATGTACAGTGTCTCTCACATTATGCATCACCCATGTGGTGTCTCTCCCATGGTGTGTCAGCCCACGTGGTGTGACACCCCCGCTGTGTGTCAGCCCACGTGGTGTCACCCACGTGGCACGCTACCACGTGTCACGTATCATCCACACGTGCTGTATCACGTGTCGACCCCACATCAGAGCGGCTATAGTTACTGTAGCGAGAATACAGCAGACAATACAGTACGTGTGTCTCGAAGTGGTAACAGTGTGACGACGTGTCGTTACGAAAGTAACACTGACAGTCACGCGTCACAACGCCACCGTCTCTCGCTCAGGATCTTCTCCCTAGTGTCTCACAACGCCACCGTCTCTCGCTCAGGATCTTCTCTCTAGTCCCCTTCCAGGTCTGTTTACAAACACATCTTGCAGGTGAGGTGTGTGGGTCCAGCATGCCTCGCATGGTCATGGTGACTTCTACTGCCTCGGTTGATGGCGAATACTGCCTCGGTTGACGTTGAACAGTGCCTCAACTGATGGTGAACACTGCCTCAACTGATGGTAACTCCTGCCTCAGTTGATGGTGTGCCCTGCCACAGTTGATGAGCAAGAAGGTATCATCAATACCTTGGGAAGCTCTTCACCCACTTGACAACGAGGACTACCTTACGTCATCATCAATTCACGGCGAGCAACGCCTCAACTGACGTCACTGTGCCCTAGACGATGACGATGACGTAGACGATGACGTGGACGACATAGCCTCACGTCACCGAGGCACTTCTCCACGGCATCGTCCGTGTGGTGACCCCCAGGAACCCAATGCGTCATCTATCAACAGAACAAAAGGTCTATTGTTATCTAAGTGAACCACTCGAAGCACCTGTTCAAGCGAGGAGGAGGAGGAGGAGGAGGAGGAGGAGGAGGAGGAAGAGGAGGCGCAACACAGCAGCGTCTAGGATGGCTAACACAACCTCACTCAAGAGGCCAAGTTGGCGACTGTCGAGAGGTCGAATGATGCCTCCTGCCAGCTCGTCTCCCTCTCTCTTCTGTTGTCCAGCCTCCTAAACTCTGTTGCTTTACCCCTTCCTTCTGTTGTCCAGCCTCCTAAACTCTGTTGCTTTGCCCCTTCCCTTCTGTTGTCCAGCCTTCTAACCTCTTTGCTTACCCTTTCCTCTGTTGTCGCCTCCTAATCTGCGTGTTGCCTCTGTGCACCCCTTCCCTTCTGTTGTCCAGCCTCCTAAACTCTGTGCTTGCCCTTCCTCGTTGTCCACCCTACTCTGTTGCTTGAGATAAACTTCATTCTGTTTCATGTTGTGACTGAAACTGAACTGCCAAGAGTACTATGAGTTTCTACCCACATGTCCCCTTTGATCCACAAAACATGAGTTATCTACCCCACTAGTCCCTTTTGATCCAAAACATGAGTTATCTACCCCATCATGTCCCCTTTTGATCCACAAACCAGGAGTTATCTACCCCACTATGTCCCCTTTTGATCCACAAACCAGGAGTTATCTACCCCACTATGTCCCCTTTCGATCCACAAACCAGGAGTTATCTACCCCACTATGTCCCCTTTTGATCCACAAACCAGGAGTTATCTACCCCACTATGTCCCCTTTTGATCCACAAACCAGGAGTTATCTACCCCACTATGTCCCCTTTTGATCCACAAACCAGGAGTTATCTACCCCACTATGTCCCCTTTTGATCCACAAACCAGGAGTTATCTACCCCACTATGTTCCCATTTGATCCAAAAACCAGGAGTTATCTACCCCACTATGTCCCCTTTTGATCCAAAAACCAGGAGTTATCTACCCCACTATGTCCCCTTTTGATCCACAAACCAGGAGTTATCTACCCCACTATGTCCCCTTTCGCCTTATGGCTCTTTCTAGACCCATAGTAATCCCCTCAACTCTTCCCTAACTCAATATACACCATCTGTTGCGCCATGACGGACGACCCCTCTGTCCACACAAGGCCCTCACGACACAGTGTCATTCCTGTTGACCCAACACGAGACCCGTGACCGATCATACGACCCATGACCCCATCATTATCATCATCACACGTCTGACCCATCGCTTTACATCAGAGACACGACACACACACTCACATATATGTCTCCTCTGACCCATCATTAACCCTCTGAAACCATCGTGACCCACCACCCCCCACTGTCTAAATCACCGTGACCTAACATACGACCTCTTAATTCATACTACCATCTATGCCTAAGTAAATAAAAATTCTCTTCATTTCTAGCTACTGGGTTGACTTCAGTAGTTGTCTACATACACTAGAAGGGAAATAGATTTCCTGAGGTCCTTTTCCCTTTAGTCTTTCCTTTGCTAATTGACTCAAGGCCAACATGGTCATCTACTCCCCTTCCTTCATCCCACACCATCACAGATGTGCGAGTCAGACGTGGGGGTGGGAGCGCCAGACAAACAGGTGTGTGAGAGGACGAGACATATAGATGCAGGTGTGGTTGGACGAGACAGACAGATGCAGGTGTGGGAGAACCAGACAGATAGATGCAGGTGTAGGAGGACCAGACAGACAGATGTGTGGGAGGACCAGACGGACAGTTATAGGAGCCAGATAGTGAAAGCAGGTGTTGGGAATGCAAAACAGATGTATGAGATGACCAGATAGACAGATGTGTGTGCGGGGACCAGAGAGATACAGGTGTGGGAGGACCAGACAGACAGATGTGTGGGAGGACCAGACAGACAGATGTGCGGAAGGGCCAGACAGACAGATAGAGGAGCCAGATAGTGAGACACAGGTGTTGGGGAGGGAGGGAAGCAGACAAACGCAGGTGTGGGAGGTAGATACAGGTGTAAGGCTATCAGGTGTCACAGAGGGCAGGACGTCGGCGACTGATACCCAGCAGGAGCAGGAACAACAGCAGTAGCAGCAGGAGGAGCAGAAACAGGAGGAGGAGGAGGAGGAGGAGGAGGAGGAGGAGGAGGAGGAGGAGGAGGAGGAGGAGCAGCAGCAGCAGCAGCAGCAGCAGCAGCAGCAGCAGAAGCAGCAGCAGCAGCAAGAGTAGCAGCAACCCAGTCCTTTGTTTATCTGAGCCCACAGACCGCCACGGTCTACCGTGTAGGTAGGTAGATGCATCAGGTAGGTAGGTAGATAGGTAGAGTAGAATACTTTAGGTGGGAAGGCTGGTAGCTGGGGAGGTAAGGTATGGGGGGAGGGAGTGTTCTTGGAGATAACACACACACACACACACACACACACACACACACACACACACACAAAACCTCAAAGGATTCAGACATCACTTGACCCCAACCACAATATCATAACACGAATATAAAAAAAAGAGAGGAAAAAAAAAAAGAAAACGGACGTTTTCGAGAGAGGGTGAGCTTAGACATTTCCTCTACAGTGAAGCACCTTCCAACACCCGACCCTACTCACCACCCACCTACCCTCCCGTGGTGGTTTTATCAGTTAACACAGTTCTTATCGGCAGTGTCTTGCTCCACCACACCACCACCTACCCACGCAGGCTAACAACCGGAGTACACGACCGTGGCACCTTTTCCACGTCTTAAAAGAAAAAAAATGCTCAGCTCACTGAATGGTGCTGGGTCGTGCTGGGAGCTGGGATATTAAAGTCTGTTACGAATTGATTGCAGACTTGGCGATAGATGGGGTCCTAAAGTCATTTTCTGATTCTAGGATGAATCAGATATTGAAGATATTGATCGTGGGTAAAAATCTCCTCCCGTTAAAATCTATCAATAAATTAAAAAAAAAAATATATATTTCTCCAACTCTCTCTGGTCTATCTTGATTCTACTTCGTTTATTAAACAATCATAGTTATTCATTTATCTTTTTTTTTCAATATCCATTTCGTCCATCTTCATCATCCTATGTAAATAACCAGTATCTATTTTCTTCCCCACCATCTTTAACCCCCTCTTCCTGTTTTCTTTAATCCCTCAACTTGGTTAATCCGTGTTCTATATCCCTTCTGTGGACCTTATCACCCCATTTTCTTTTCTTCACACCATCTTTTCAATCACAACCATCACTCCTCAGGGCCAGTCATCAATTGATCAACTCGCTCTTTCTCGTCTTATGCCTCGCCTCATTTCCGAGAGGGTTAAGTCGACCCCACGCCCTCACTGTAAATATGACCTCTATGACAGCTCTCTATAGCGTCTGTTTTTACCCCCCACCTCCTTGTGATGCTCGCCTCATATGAGCCAATTGGAGGGTTGAGAGAATTCTTAAAGCCTTGTAATCAATTTTGATAAACAGATGATACACACAATATGCAACATCAATTACAGAACCGTGTGCTAAATAGGAGATATTCTTCTTGTCTTCTATATATTTTTTCATTTCCTTATCAGAAGCTGTGAGTTAGGATGAGGGGGGGAGGTTCTGGGGTCTGGGGGGGTCTGTGGGGGGTATATGACAAAGGTCATAGGTCATATTCATCAGTCCCTCTTGGTTCTGATAAGGGAAGGGTAAGGTGATAGGAATACATTATCAAAATCGATTTCTTTCTTCAAGTCTCCATATTCACGTCGTACATAAACACCCACCCCTTCATTTTTTTCTTTGATTCCTTTTTATATTTTCTAATTTCCTATTACAGGTCTCCACTACACTCCCAACCCTCTTACGAATTCGTCCACGAAATTGGATTGACAGCTACGAAAGCAGAAGCACACACACACACCCAGAATGTGATGTATCATTCAACACTCTAGTATTGTCTGTTCAATGTATGATCCACCCGCAACCCTAGCTTCAGAGTTTGTGTTCAAGGATCGTGTACCGTCGTGTTCAAGGATCGTGTACCGTCGTGTTCAAGGGTCGTGTACCGTCGTGTTCAAGCGTCGTGTACCGTCGTGTTCAAGGGTCGAGTACCGTTGTGTTCATGGGTCGTACCATCGTGTTCAAGGATTGTGTACTGTCGTGTTCAAGGATCGTGTACCGTCGTGTTCAAGGGTCGAGTACCGTTGTGTTCATGGGTCGTACCATCGTGTTCAAGGATTGTGTACTGTCGTGTTCAAGGATCGTGTACCGTCGTGTTCAACGATCGTGTACCATCGTGTTCAACGCTCGCACCATCGTGTTCAACGAGCGTATCATCGTGTTCAACGAGCGTACCATCGTGCTCAATAGGGTTAAGGAAGTCAGCAAGTGCTTTAAACCTACGAACGAACAACCTCGTTCAACCAGTAAATACCCACCAATCTCACAGCTCGATAAAGATAACGAATCATAAATGAGACTCCAATTATTGTACCAGACTTACATGTAATTCTAAATCGGCTGCGGCTCACACATGACCACATACACAACGAACTGTTAAAACGCGACTTGCTGCACACACACACACACACACACACACACACACACGAGTGTCATTAAGAGACTTTCGATTAATTACAATTCTTATACGAAGGGAAAATAACTCCAAGATGTAAATGATAATAATAATATACTATGGTAGGTGACTTTGACATAGATCAACAGGTCTCCTGTAAACTGCTCAAAGAATTCTTTATTTCATGTTTATTTGACGATGTGAAACGTGATAGATATAGATCCATCTATTCATTTATCTTTATAATACGTGATTACTTGGATATCTATCGTTGTTTATCTCCCCAAAGGACTCGAAAGGATTAAATTGTCGATACAACATCGAAGTGGAAATCACTTTCTCGTAATCTGTCTTTTTTTTTTGAGGTGTGGTTATTGATCTTAAATGTTTCTCTAAGAAACTGGACAACAGACGAGAATATCATGATAATATCGAAGTCTTTGTGGTGTGAGAGTGAAGGATATAGTGAGAGAGGAGTGAAGTGAGAGGAGTGAAGTGTGAGAAGAGTGGAGTGTGAGAAGAGTGAAGTGTTAGAGGAGTGGAGTGTGAGAGGAGTGAAGTGTGAGAGGAGTGGAGTGTGAGAGGAGTGGAGGGTGAGAGGAGTGGAGTGTGAGAGGAGTGGAGTGTGAGAGGAGTGAAGTGTGAGAGGAGTGAAATGTGAGAGGAGTGTGAGAGGAGTGGCGTGAGAGAGGAGTGGAGTGTGAGATGAGTGGAGTGTGAGAGGAGTGGAGTGTGAGAGGAGTGGAGTGTGAGAGGAGTGGAGAGTGAGAGGAGTGGAGTGTGAGAGGAGTGGAGTGTGAGAGGAGGTAAGTGAGAGGAAAGAGGCACAGAAACTGGATCTGAGGCGCTGAGGCGGAGTCAGGGAGTGTGACAGAGAAAGAGAGGCGGGTTGCCATGGAAGAGAGAGAGAGAGAGAGAGAGAGAGAGAGAGAGAGAGAGAGAGAGAGAGAGAGAGAGAGAGAGAGAGAGAGAGAGAGAGAGAGAGAGCCGGGTTACCATGGGCGAGAGAGAGAGAAAGAGAGAGAGAGGGAGAGAGTGAGTGAGAGGGGAGGGAGAGCGTGTGAGAGCTGGGTTACCATGGGAGACCTCACAGGCAACCTGGATGAGAACACATGAAGGAAAACCCTACATTTCAGACCAACCAGCTGGGTTCTGATAGACAGCACGATAGATAAGAGTCTTTCCTATTTCAATCCTTCCCCATCTACGGATCTCCCAACCTTATCGTTAAGGGACTGGTAGGGGGACCCCATGCGTGCCCCCCCCCCCCCTCTCTCTCTCTCCTTCCCTTCACTATACAGGAGTTCCTGCAGGAGGCAAGGCAAGGGTTCCTCCAAGAGGCGAGGCAGGATTTCCTGCAGGAGGCGAGGCAGGAGTTCCTCCAAGAGGCGAGGCAGTAGACCGGAGATGTTGGTGATCTACTGGACGACGTGCACACGTCCGCCATCTTCTCCAACACAATCATGACCTCCACCACCATCAAACGCAGCTAACCCCCCACATCTCCAACACCCACCATCACCACCATCATCATCGCCAAACGTTGTCATATCACTCACATCTACGCCACCATCAACGCACTTAAAGACACCATCACCAACGCTGACTACCTCCAACACTCCAACATCTCCAACACCATCACCATCCACAGATCTTCGTCACCCAGACCTCAACCACGAAATTATCAAATACGATTATAGGATGGGAGGTCAATAATCATTTGAAGTAAAGGTAGAAGAAAAAAAAAGGACTTTGAAGTGGTTAATCTGTATTCAAATGACTTTCAAACACGAAAAGCATTGATAAGCTTATATAACAAAGCAAACTAGAATGTCTGGGATTCGTAACTAGAAACCTAAGCGATTAAGAAAATATTTAGAATATTCTCTTCAGCTCTGGTCACCAGACTTAAGCAAAAGGGGACGTAAAATAAAAAACGAATACAAAGATGAGCATCCAAACTCATTCCGTCTCTCAGAAATAAACCTAAGATAAAAAAAAAAGAAGAAAAACAGTGCAGACCAATGTGAGATCTGCATGCTAATTTCCTTACAGAGAGATGTTTGGACCAGACATAACCATATGAAGTTAAAAGGAAGATAATGTAATACCTGGACAAACGCATGCATTTAAAGTTTCGTTATCAACAGAGGCACAGAATACTGGATCAATAAACCACCATTGGATACTGTCAAGCTGATTATCATCAACAATATATTAACATCACGACAATATCATCTACTCATATTTCAGCTTCTATACGCTTCACAGATTACGCTACATCAAATGTCTTTTCATCGAGAGTAAATGGGGCAGAAAACAGATGGTAATAGTAATGATTTCCAAACATCCTGTTAGATTTGCGTGAGAGGATATTTCCTATACACTGCATGGCCTTCCTTCACAGCTATCATTTCTATACACTGCATGGCCTTCCTTCACAGCTATCATTCCTATACACTGCATGGCCTTCCTTCACAGCTATCATTTCTATACACTGCATGGCCTTCCTTCACACCTATCATTTCTATACACTGCATGGCCTTCCTTCACAGCTATCATTTCTATACACTGCATGGCCTTCCTTCACACCTATCATTTCTATACACTGCATGGCCTTACTTCACACCTATCATTTCTATACACTGCATGGCCTTCCTTCACACCTATCATTTCTATACACTGCATGGCCTTACTTCATAGCTATCATTTCTATACACTGCATGGCCTTACTTCACACCTATCATTTCTATACACTGCATGGCCTTACTTCACACCTATCATTTCTATACACTGCATGGCCTTCCTTCACACCTATCATTTCTATACACTGCATGGCCTTACTTCATAGCTATCATTTCTATACACTGCATGGCCTTACTTCACACCTATCATTTCTATACACTGCATGGCCTTCCTTCACACCTATCATTTCCCCTGGCGAGGAGCTGCGTGTTGTAAGGGAGGCAGGTGTGCATGGCGAGGAACCTTCGGCTTTAAACACGAGAAAAAAGCAAAACGTATCCTGTTTCCATCTATATAGATTAGATCATCTACAGAGGTTACAGACCACCAGGTCTTCTGTTACCTGTCCTCTATCATCCTCGTCACAGACCATCAGGTCTTCTGTTACATGTCCACCATTAACCTCGTCACAGACCATCAGGTCTTCTGTGACCTGGCCGTCCCCCACGTACCACCACGTACACTATCATAACGAAGACAACATCCCCCCCCCGTACACACCCTTTACACCCATCAATAATTCTTATCACCATGTACATGGGTACCACCACAACATACCACCACAACACACTACCACAACACACCACCACCACACCACACTACCACCACACCACAACACACTACCACAACACACCACCACAACACACCACCACCACACCACCACTACCACCACACCACAACACACTACCACAACACACCACCACCACACACCACTACCACCACACCACAACACACTACCACAACACACTACCACAACACACCACCACAACACACCACCATACCACCACAACACACCACCATACCACCACAACACACCACCACAACACATCACCACAACACACTACCCCCCCCCCCCCCCCCCACCATGAACCCTGACCTACCCCAAGATCTTTATCGCCGACAGACAGTGGGTCTTTGCCTGACCTCTGGCGGGTAAACCACCAACTATTGCCAAGCCTCACGATCGACCGGGAAATAAGCGGCTTAACCCTTCTATACACCAATCACTTCCCAGACGGAGCGATGGTCAAAACTGACATTGAAATGCCAGACGCACAATGAATAGCCTTCCCCCACCCCCCATCTTTTGTTTAAGGTAGTGTGTGTGTGTGTGTGTGTGTGTGTGTGTCCTGGTAGGTCGACTTTAACATACACAGACCAGGAAGTCTCTCTCTCTCTCTCTCTCTCTCTCTCTCTCTCTGGTAGGCAGTAGCTGGTAGACAGCCACCAACCAGGATGGTATATATATATATATATATATATATATATATATATATATATATATATATATATATATATATATACATATATGTATTCCTAAGAGTCCACGGGGAAAATGAAACACGATAAGTTCCAAATGCACTTTCGTGTAATACTCACATCATCAGGGGGGACACAAGAGAGAAATATAACAGTCAGTTGATATACAACGAAGAGACGTAGCTAAGATGCCATTTGGTAAATATGCGATTGTCCAAAACAGACAACGAGCGTATCATAAACTTATTATTTTACAAATTCTATCAACAATAAAGTTATCCAATTTGTATAGACCAGCACTAATATTAAGATTATATTTCTTTGTGTATTTAATAATAAAAGATTCAATGCTATTTCTCGTGGTAATAGAGTTAGAAATAATAACTGAGATGGCATTCTTCCAGTCAATACAATGATCATAGTTTTTAACGTGATTAAACAAGGCATTTGATTCTTGTCCTATTTTTATACTATATCTATGTTGCTTAAGTCTAACAGAAAGATCCTTACCAGTCTGCCCAACATAAAACTTATCACAATTTCTACGTGGCACTTTATAGATGCACCCAGGAGAATTCTATGGTGAATTCCTGAGTACGATATTCTATATATTATCATTGTTGCTGAAGGCAACATTTACATTAAAGGATTTAAGCAACATGGGAAGTAAAGTAAAATTATTGTTAAAAGGGAGAACTAAAAGATTCTTGGTGTCAATGGGAAGTTTGGGCTCAACTCTATAAAATGATTTCCTCGCTAACTTAAGGGATAAACCCGTTAAGTTTCACTCCTTAGGCCCAGGTGGCTGTCTCCTTTTTTTCTTTCTCTCTGTCTGCCTCACCCATACCTGATCTGTTAGCTTTCTTTTTGTCCACAACCTCTCCATACAACACCATATGTAACGCTTACCAACACATAACAACACGTAACTCAATCTTCACAACTCTATATACATTTTCCTATTCCGACGTTGAACACTACGCGTTAACCATGTCTTGTGGCCGAAAACCTCGTCGTTAAGTAATCTTTAATTTCCACGGTAATAAATGTCATAATTATGAATGTATACTGATAATATAGACGATGATTCACAATTAATCGCAATAACTCAGATATCACAAGGGAAATTATAGCGATAATTCAAACGTCAAGACGATCATTCTAAAATAATTATGATAATCAGGACAAGGATTCGGACGATATACGTTATCAAGATATATAATGTGTCACATATATATATATATATATATACATATCTGAGGTATTTTACATGTTATATCCACATTAAGCTACGGAACTTATACTTAGGCAAATACTTAAATTCATGTAAAGTGCTTTACATTAGCAGTATGTCATATCCAAAAATTATATATATATATATATATATATATATATATATATATATATATATATATATATATATATATATATATATACTAGCTTATATTCATGAAGTTACACTCGTTTATATTCTATCGAATTACATGGTGTTTTACAAACTTAAATTGGGTTGTTCGGTGTGGCCCACTCCACACCACGATCTCTGTGGCTTTCGCTCCGTGTTCCTTCTCTCTCTCTCTCTCTCTCTCTCTCTCTCTCTCTCTCTCTCTCTCTCTCTCTCTCTCTCTCTCTCTCTCTCTCGTCCACCCATCTACATCCTCCTCCACTGTGTCCCTCATCATCTGCCATAATAAAAGCTACTGATATTCCCATTGCTTTTCTGAACAATGTCTCTCGTCGTTCGTGGCTCACTACACGAAGATGAAGAACCCCTTCGCGC
>NC_092246.1:4610000-4622500 GCF_036320965.1 Panulirus ornatus
GGTTAAAATGTATATAGATAAGTGTTTAGTACATATATAATTGGATAGAAGACGCCGATAACATCTTAATGGCCAACTGGACAAAATTGTCTTATGACTTGCAAAATGGGGAGGGATGGGGGGGGAGGGGGGGGGGTAGAAAGAGTCTCTACTGACCACTGCGCCTCTTCTCCCCCCGCCCCTTTTTTTTGGAGACAAGTCGAAAATTGGCAGTTCGGTAGTTAAGAATGGGAGAATGAGGAGGTGCAAAGGGTAATTCCGTCATTCAACTGACATCAATCATTCTCGTTTTCAACCCCCTTCCCCCCCCCCACCCTCATGTTGTTATTCATTCTATTTTTTATATATGACTAATGCTCCGTGAGGTTCATTTATCTCATTTAAAATGTTTATTCATTTATTGAAAGCCGTGTCGTAGGGGGCTTGATCAACCTGGGTGACGCAGCGAATTCCATTGGTATGAGGGTGTGTCTTGCTTCGCGAGCAGGTGAGGGAGGGAGGGAGGTCGACTGCCTCATGTGAGGGAGGTGAGGGAGGGAGGGAGGGAGGGAGGGAGGGAGGTCGACTGCCTCATGTGAGGGAGGGAAGGGGGTTGACTGCCTCATGTGAGGGAGGGAGGGAGGTCGACTGCCTCATGTGAGGGAGGGAGGGAGGTCGACTGCCTCATGTGAGGGAGGGAGGGGGGTTGACTGCCTCATGTGAGGGAGGGAGGGAGGTCGACTGCCTCATGTGAGGGAGGGAGGGAGGGAGGTCGACTGCCTCATGTGAGGGAGGAAGGGAGGTCGATTGCCTCATGTGAGGGAGGGAAGGAGGGAGGTCGACTGCCTCATGTGGGCAGGTGAGGTAGATCGAATGGTTGTGAGCAGATGTCTGAGGTCGAGTGGTTGTGAGGTGGTTTTTAAGGTCTAGTGTCTGTGAGCAAGTTTTGTGGTCGACTGTCTGTGAGGAGGTGCCTCAGGTCCAATGTTTATGAGCAGGTGTCTGAGATATGGTTTTTGTGAGCAGGTGTTTGAGGTCTAGTGTCTGTGAGCAGGAGTTCAGGTTCAGTGTCTGTGAGCAGGTGTTTGAGGTCACATGTCTGTAAGTAAGTATTTATGATCGAGTGGTTGTGAGCAGGTGTTTGAGGTCGAGTATATGTAAGTGTTTAAGGTCAAATGTCTGAGCAGGTGTGTGTAGTTGAGTGTCTGCGTGTAGGTGTTTGAGGTCAAGTGATTGTTAGCAGGTGTTTGGGGATAAATATCTGTAAGCAGGTGTTTTGAATCGAATGCCTACGAGCAGGTGACGGAAATAGAGCGCTTGTAAAGCACCTGTTTAGCAGATGTTTGTGATGACGTCATTGTCGTCTGGTGTTTAGGACAGGTGTTTGTGAGGTGACCAGTACAGGTTATTATGAGTGACCTCGCGTATGTGATTAGGTCTATATCAAGTCAGGTATTTTGAGTGATTCAGTTCTTCATTTTGGGGAAGGGTGTTTGTGCGCTGGTGCGTGCGTATGTGTGGCCTCAGACATATCTGTATAGTCAGGTGTTGGTGGTGGAAGTGTTTCAGTCAGGTGTCTGTGATCAGATGTTCGTCATCAGTCGTGTGTGTGTTAGTAAGTTTTTGACAGCCAGTCAGCGGTTCCGCCGTGGGCAGGTTACCAATGACGTGTTTGTGGTCAGGTGTTTGTGGCAACGTAAAAAAGTCTTCTGCCCGAATCAGAAATCAGGTGTGTGTGTGTGTGTGTGTGTGTGTGTGTGTGTGTGTGATTGGGTAATTGTGATGTCTTGCTCTTCATGGTCTATTCAGGCGAGTGTGATTGGAGGTACGGATGATTGGCCGATCGTGAACTGCCTCATTCTGGGCCACCTAGGTGATCACAACTGGTTGTTTGTTCTCGAGTTCTCGCAATGGAGGGTGGGGGGGGGGGGAGGGGGTCGTAGAACAGGAGACACGAACCCTGGACCTCTCTCGTTTAATCTCCACTCTTGTCGCAGCTTCGCTTTCAAACTCTAACTTTGCCTCTCATTTATATCCTCGCCCAACCTTTTATCTCCCTTCCAGCTCCTTCTCCTCTTCCACCTCCCTTCCAGCAGTCCCGTCCCTCTCTCTCCCTCTCTCTCTCTCCCTCTCTCCTCCTCCTCCTCCTCCTCCTCCTCCCCAGGGGCGAGCGAATGCGTAACCCGGCAGCTGTGCTCGCGACGGAGGATCGGTTTGGACAATGTATTCATTTCATCACCAACACTCCCCTGGACCCCTCAGGCAGGGCGACCACCACCTCCTTATAACAACTCTCACCACGATCCCCGCCTCTCCGGTGGTCCCCAGCGGCCGTCCCCACCCTCACGCCTCACGTCTCCGACGCCTATGGGGACCCGAAGGGAAACACCGCTCCTGCTGGGGGCGTGAGGCGTATATTGGTGATGTCCGACTCCAGGTCTTGGCCAAGTGGCTCTGACGGTCATTGTTTGGGGCATCAGGTGTAAGCCAGACACTGCAGCCGAGGGACCTTCGCCCCTACAGCCCCCGTCCCTAGAGGGGAGAACGTGGCTTGGATGATGGGGGGTGTGTGTGTGGGGGGGAGGAGAGAAGAGGAGGGGGGGAGAATTCATTATCAAAATGGCTAATCTTTAGATCATATAAACACGCTGGCATTAGCTACACGACAGCCGTGAGCCGTGCAATGGGGACGGGTGGGTGTGTGTGTGTGTGTGTGTGTGGGACGACGACGACCCCTCCCTCACACACACACACACACACACACACCCAATCGCCGATGCCTTCGTCTTGAGGAAGCACCTGACATCATCATCATTCCCTCCAGAGAGAGAGAGAGAGAGAGAGAGAGAGAGAGAGAGAGAATGTCACTAAGGAGGAGGCCCCCCTACCCTCCTTGATCACGTCTGACTTCAGTAACGAGAGGAGGCAGTCCAACCAAACATCTTCGAAATGGATTGTCTGCCATGACACCTCCCTACTCCACTCCCAGACGTAAACAAATATGGACGGATCATCCCAGATGGCCATCGACGTCGAACTCGGTGTCGAGACACATGTGGGGTATACTTCCTCCACTTCTCGTTCGCCTGGAAATCCTGAGGTGATCATCGGAGGCGGGTGTGTCTGTGTCACCGTGTGGGCGGTGGTGGGTCGGCCTCCTCGGCGGGCCAGCTACCTTGGGCTTCATTAACGACCGTATCATTTAATCAGACGTTTAATGGCGGTCCGGACGGAGATGCTGCTGAGTCATGCCGCCGCGCCCCGGCCACGTGGGAGGAAGTTGGAGAGGAAGCTACGGCAGGCGAGGACGACCGCATGCGGAGGGCCGGGTCGGGCCGGCCGGCGGGGACTTCCGGAAGGCTGCAGGAGGCCACGAAGGCTCTTGGAACGCTAGGGGCGGGGGCGGAGGGGTTCCGAAAGGCCGGAGAGGCTTTTTAGAAGTCTACAAAGAGGATCCTCCTGCAGGAGGCACTGAAGGTAGAGAACCTTCTGAAAGGCGGTGAAAAAAAGTCTGGGAGGCGCTTTCAGGAGGCTGCGGAAGGCTTAGGAAGTTTCCAGTGGCACACAAGGTCGTGAGGATGAGTTTTGGAAGGTTGAAGGAGACTTCTCAACATGCGGAGGAGGGCTCTAGGTAGGGGTGAGGTGGGGAAAGGCTTTGATAAGGTAGGGGAGCTACAGCAAGCTGGGGAGGAGCACGAACAACAGGAGGAAGGCTTGTAGCGGCATGTAGGACGAAGTTACAACAAGCTAGGGGGAAGGATGCGACAGGGCTGGAGGAGGAGGAGGAGCAGGAGGGAGGGTATGGCAGACTGCAGCAGGAAGGGAGGGGCTTCTTCAGCAGGCTGCTGACGAGTGCGAGATGGCCAAGAGGCTGTGGCGACTGAGGCAGACGCTGGAGAAACTAAGGACGACATGGAATGATTGAGGAGGCTCCGACATCCAAGGCGAGGAGGCTGGTTCTACCTCGTCTCTGGAGGGTATAGCAGGATAGAGACGAACTTCGACAGGATGGAAAGGCAAGGGAGGAACAGCAGGAAGCTGAGGCGATCTGGAGTAGGGCCAGCATGGGAAGGTGAGGCAAGCATAAAGGTAGGAGGGAAGGTACGCCATGATGGAAGAGGGTGTGGTCATCTGAAAGGAAGCTGTGTCGTGGGGTGATGCTGCGGGAGACAAGTGATGTCAACATGTCCAGTGTGAGGACATCAGACAAGTGATGTCAACATGTCCAGTGTGAGTACACCAGTCTGTAATTATGACCCTTATGTAATGTATCTTTGACCTTCTGTATCACTATCAATGTCACCAAGTGGACGTACAATACACTATCTACACACTATGTCCTCTTCCAAATATACATTGATAGTGTATATATAATTCATATATGTATCATGAAATTGTCAAATTTTGTAACATACAATGTATATGTGTGGTTCTATGCACGTCTTACGTTAACTTGCTTCGTATAACACAAATACCATTCAATACCATTCCTTGTGTTCTCATGGGGCCACATGTCACCCTCCTATGTCCATGCACTGTACCCACTGTACGCTCTATGCTTGCCTCCTCCTACCCTCTAGCTATGTAGCCTTCACCCACACTATCAGTGAATTGGTTTGTAAACAACAACTGGCAATAGAGACAGAAAGACTATGGAAGGAGTTTAGTGGTGTGGGAATACTGCGAAGGAAGACTGAAGGTTGAGGAACATTACGAATGGGGTTGGAGGTTGTGAGAAAAGCCTGCGAATGGGGTTTGGAGACTTAGAAAGGCTACGAATGGGGTTTGGAGGCTGAAAAGGACTGCGAATGGGGTGTGGAGGCTGAGATCACGAATGGGGCTTGGGAGTAGGGTGCGGCATGCAGCTTTGGAGAGAGCCTTCGGAAAGCATGGAATGACTTCGATAGACGAAGGAGGAGAGAGAGAGAGAGAGAGAGAGAGAGAGAGAGAGAGAGAGAGAGAGAGAGAGAGAGAGAGAGAGAGAGAGAGAGAGAGAGATCGTATGGAAATGGAAAAGGAAAATCGAGCACTGCCTTTTCCGACACCGCAGAACAATACAGGTATAAATAAGCCAGAGTAATGACATGAGTAAGGTGCATAAAGGATGAATCCAGAAGACCCCACGGATACAGGGAGACAGAGGAGGGAACATATGAACGTAGAGGGAGCTACAGCGATAGAAAAAAAAAGAGCCACATGAACTGAGATCAAGTGGGGTGAAATTACCATCGAGTGGTCACAGCATGTTGCTGACCACAGAGTTGATAATCTGGGGAATTGAGAACGTACCTGTCGCTTTACCCATCTGTCTAAATTTCTCTGTTCGTCCTGTATTTCTTTTTACGTCTATATGCCCGGCTCTGTCTGTCTAGTGTCTGTCTATCTGTCTGTCTGGTGGATGGTGTAGATGAAGGAGAGAAGAAAAGAGGGAGGTGATCAAGGGAGGAAAAGAAGAATGAGGGAGAAAGAAGAGAAGAAGAATGAGGAAGAAAGAAAAGAAGAAGAAAGAAGAAGTAGAGAGGAGGAGGAGAATGAAACAGGGAAGAGGAGATCAAGACAAGAGGAGAAGAAAGAGAAGATGAAGAAGAAAAAAGAAGACAATGTTGTTGATGATAATGATAGTGTTAAGAGCGCAGGTGTTAATCATAGTGATGATGATTATAGTGATGATAATGTTAATCATAGTGATGATGATAATGATGATGATGATGATGATGATGATGACAGTGATGATGATGATGAAAGCAGTAAAAAGAACACAGAGCCGTGTAATGTCCCTCAACTCTTGGGTTGAGTGTTCTCAATGGAGTTTTAGAAACCAGTGTGAGAGAACAGCCTTAAGGTTAAATTAGAGAACCGTCTGTGTGTAAATCGCAAGCAACAAAGACTCAAACTTAGTGGGCTACTGACCCCCCCCCCTTAAGGACGACAGTACAATTCTTGAGCACGACGGTACGACCCTCGAGCACGATGATACGACCCTCGAGCACGACGGTACGACCCTTGTGCACGACGGTACGACCCTTGTGCACGACGGTCCGACCCTTGAGCACGACGGTGAGAAGTTTGAGCATGCTACACAAGCCATGAGGACTTCTCCCCACCCATGGGAATGAACAAGATAAATTCTGTCTGTATTAAGCAACTGGTCTTGCCATACTGGTATTCAAAAATAGACGCCATGCTCGAAGAAGCTGCTGCTGCTGCTGCCATCACCACCACCATCACCATCATCACTACCAGCATTACTATCACCATCACTACCATCATCATCACTATCACCATCACCAACACCACCATCACCATCGCTATCACAAACACCACCATCATCATCACTATCATCACTACCACCACCATCATCAGACCTCCCAAAGCACTTGCCTTCAACGCATGGGGGTCAGTCAGTGTACCCTCCAGGTCACACAGGTGTCAAAAACCTTTCCCATGACCCTGTGCAGATAGATGTGTAGGGTCTTCCCATGCACTACTGCGCCAAGGCTTTCGTAGAGTGAGACTATACCATCTCATGGTCGTTCCCTCATCTCCATATATCAGTACTTGAGACATAGGCGTCGAGGGAACATAACGGTTCCCCCTCGTGTAAAGGTGTGGTGAAGCTTCAGTGTTTCCCGTGGAATGACATCTCCTTGCTTCCATCCCTACCTTGGGTATTGCCCCTTCCCTTTCCTTCCCGTTATGTGGGAAAGGTTCGATTCACGTCATATAAGCAACTGAGATGACCTCTGAAGATGGTTTCAGGTACCTGGCTTATTGATGAGAGAAAGAGAAAGAAAAAAAGATGTCTTACACAGTACAGAGGGATTATAACAAGCACCTACATGTAAGGAGGCCAGGTTATGTCTGCCTTATGAGATACAGACATACAGGCATGCACACAGAAACAAACAAACTATACAGACACACACACACCCACACACACACACACACACACACACACACACATACCCACAGGGGCAAGTCCTGGGTCCGCTACTATTCCTTATTCACGTCAAACAACCCGACAAACGGTATCGAATCACACTTCAGTATGTTTGTAGATACAAAAACCCTAAACTTTAGCGAGACATGAGAGGTGTTCATGATATTAGAAACCTATAGAAATGTGGAGCCAGCCAGACCCAGACTGCTCGCTGCTCAGGTATAGGGTTGCTGAAATGTTTCTGTGCCACAGAATAGGGGCAGATGGGGGACTGAGGCCGGGTTACAAGCCCTCATCTTGCAAGGTTGCAATGACGAGGTTTGTATGAGGGGATCTTAGGGTTGACCCAGCCTGCCAGTAGAGCGCTACATTTTAGAAGCTGGGCAAGAGGAAGTGGCAGGAAGACGGGCAAGAGGAAGTGGCAGGAAGACGGGCAAGAGGAAGTGGCAAGGGAGACGGGCAAAGGAGAGGCAAAGAGGGGGTGGCAAGGAAAGGGAAAAAAAGATGAAGGCAAAGGAAGTGAATGAAAATAGACACAGGATGCTTTAGGTCACAAAACGGGGCAAAGGGGGTAAGAGGACGGGGCAAGAAAACAAGAGGATGGGGCAGAGGAAAAAGACGGGGTAGAGCACGAGTAACGGATGGGGCCAGAGGATGGGGCAGGCAGGCAGGGGCGGTGGGGGCAGGGGTGTTAGGGGTGATGAGCCTGAGGGGGGGAGGGTGTGTGGTCAAGTATCTCATATCTTAAGGGACGAGACTCAGGGCCCCCGGGGGGCCCTTATGCGTCCCTCCTCTTGTTGCGTTACGGATCAGGGGAGGGTCAGGGTAGCGGCTCTCAGCCCAGGTCAGGTCCTGCCAGGGGAGGCCACAGGGGAGACTGCCACACAGGTCAAAGGTCAGGCAAACCGACCATTATTTCTTGTGTGGTCAACATTGATTGCACCCACGAGGGGGGAAAAAATACGACCAGACAAAAGTGGATCACATGTGGAGTGAATGCCAGACCTGTATGTACTCTGGCTAGGGTTGTGAGGCCAGCCCTGTACTCTGGCTAGGGTTGTGAGGCTAGGCTTGTACTCTGGCTAGGGTTGAGAGGCCAGCCCTGTACTCTGGCTAGGGTTGTGAGGCCAGCCCTGTACTCTGGCTAGGGTTGTGAGGCTAGGCTTGTACTCTGGCTAGGGTTGAGAGGCCAGCCCTGTACTCTGGCTAGGGTTGTGAAGCCAGCCCTGTACTCTGGCTAGGGTTGTGAGGCCAGCCCTGTACTCTGGCCAGGGTTGTGAGGCCAGACCTGTACTCTGGCCAAGGTTGTGAGGCCAGACCTGTACTCTGGCCAAGGTTGTGAGGCTAGGCTTGTACTCTGGGTTGTGAGGCCAGGCTTTTACTCTGCCAGGGTTTTGAAGCCAGACCTGTACTCTAGCCAGGGTTGTGAAGCCAGACTTGTACTCTGAAGAGGTAAGATGAGTGTTGCAGGGCCATAATTGCACTCTGGGGAGCCAAAGCGAGGGTTGTGAACCCAGACTTACACTCTGGGGAGGCAGGGGCGAGGGTTGTGGGCCCAGGTTTGCACTCTGGGGAGGCAGGGGCGAGGGTTGTGGGCCCAGACTTGCACTCTGGGAAGGGGGGGATGGGGGAGGGTTGTCCTTCGCGAGGTCGTGGCCAGCCCGCCGCGCACACCTACGAACGCACGCACACACACACACACACACACACACACACACACACACACACACACACACACACACGGATATACACAGATCCCTGTGTTCACATTCACAGCCTCTCTACCGGGCCGGGGGGAGGGGGGGGCACGCACTTCTCCCCCCTCCACACTCCGTGCCACAACCCACGGGCCACGCACCCTACAGCCTCCATCCCGTCATCCCCCCCCCCCCCCACACACACACAGAGCACAAGGGCCACGCACTCCACTCCTCCGCCTGTAGCACAGCCCATGAACCACGCACCCTACTGACTCTTCCCCCCAACTACCCCCCTCCCCTCCCCTATCTGTGGCACAACCCACAGGCCACGCACTTTCTTACCCCCCCCCCCGCCCCCCAACCCCCTCTTCAACTCGTGCCACAGCCCAAACAACCATGTGTCCCCTCCACCCCCTCCCCCCCCCTCAGCCAGAAAACTTGGGTCACGCACCCCACCGCCCCGGTCTGTGCCACAGCTCATGGGCCACGCACTCCAGAACCATCAGGATCATGACCCATGACCCGGACGGATCGTTTGAGCTGAGATACGAACCAATTGATTACAAAGTTAGCTAACATCTGTAGTCTGAAGCTGATAGTGTGTGTGTGTGTGTGTGTGTGTGTGTGTGTGTGTCTATCACTCCTTCCAGCGCCGCTGTTGTAGGTGCGACAGAGGGTCATGTGGAGTGCGACTCGTGACACTCATGTTGAGTGCGTCGGGCGGCACGGGGCAAAGGGGGGGGGGGGGCTTCCCGGAGCCATAGCCTCCTCCCTCGTCTCGGATTTTTAACCTGGTGGGGGGAAGTGGGTCGGTGTGGGCGGCTGGTCGGTGCGGCCGAGTTTAGTTATAATGCGATGGTGGCGGGACGTGGTCGGGAGCCCCGCCGACCGAAGGCCCCTGGCTCCCCTTCATATACGCCTATCCTGGCCGTCAGACCTGCCGGCGGCGCTGCCCCTTGCCTCCAGCCCTTCATTTAGGTCCTCAGGAGGGGCCCTGCCTGCAAAAACCGCCGCCAGGGGTCTGGTAGGCGGGTAACGAAAGCGTTAGGTGAACAGGTGCCTGTTGGACGACGGCCCCGCCCGCCACTGGTCGCAGCTCCGCCGCACCAGGCCGCGTCCGAATCTCCGCAGCAGAGGTTCCTGCGGGCCCGGCTGCTCCGCTCCTCCGCACCTGCGCCACACACCCGTTCCCCCGACGCACCCTAGACCCCTCACGCCCCTGGACTTCCCGACAATGAGAGGATAACCCGAGAAAAGGGGCGTGAAGTGGAGAGGGCCGAGTTTGCAAAGAGGGGGAGCAGAGTCGTGAGGCAGGGAGCTGAACGCGACGAACTGTATAGGTCTGCAGTGTCTTGCCTTGGGACACGCCGCCATACTCGCCTCTTAGAACGCCAATTTTATGCCAGTGGTGGATGCCTGGGCCCCGTCCACCAGCCCCGCCGACTCTCACCCACCTCGTACATCAATGCCAGGCGCATTTTCTTTTTTCTAATCTCCAAAATGAAATTTACTTTCGACATAAGAGAGGAGGAAAAAAAAAGGACACTAGAAAGTAGAAAAAAAAAAATAAAATCATTGCTCGTTGTCCAATTAGGGTGTTCCATCTCCAGGGTTACAATCAGTCAGCTTTCATAAAGCTTGTTTCTTACAAAGATAAGCTCAAGTACGTCTGTATTCGTCGTTGAATATATTCTTTTTTTTTTTCCAAAGTTTATTTCATAATGCAACTCAGGTGTCCATACCTACGCGGGGCAATGCCTTCACACACACACACAGACACAGACACACACACACACACACACACACACACACACACATACACACACACACACACACACATACACACATTTATACTCCACTAAGCCAAACGGGATCACTCTAATGACATTGTACTTGTCAAGCGAGCAAACCATCACAACCCCAACAACCAACACATCACAACCAGCAGGCCAACGACACTCATTACAGACCCTTAAGTGTCCTCCAGCCAGCAATATTCATGGTACCCACGTCCTCCATCCCAGCTAACAAGAGTGTCATTGTACCCACAACATGACACTAGAAACATCATTATAAAACTATCTATCTATCGAGGGATTTGCATAAAACCTCTATCTATCAAGGGATTTGGTCATTGTAATCATTGTGTCATAGATACTCATAGTATATATATATATATATATATATATATATATATATATATATATATATATATATATATATATATATATATATACTAAGCTGGATCATATTTTAAACACTTAACCTTATGATCGGCTTTGCAGCTAATCTGTCGTTAATTAGCTGTCCGTTAGCTTCCTCCACAGCTAAAAACGACAGATTAACTTCTAAAGCCCAGGGGTGATCATAGCCAGCTCATTATAAAGAACAAGTGACTCATATATATATATATATATATATATATATATATATATATATATATATATATATATATATATATATATAGACGATTGCTATAACGTCTGCTATAGACAGGGAGGTGTTATAATCGGGTGGTTGTTATACAAATATAGCTGTCCATTATAGACAGGTGGCCACTTTAGCCAGAGCCCAGATATAGAAAGGTATCTATACAGGGTTATGACGGATAGAAAATGGGCGTAGAAAGGTACATGATGTAGATAGGGAATGTAGAATGTAGACGAACGTATTGGTCAACAGTAGTCCAACATTGTAGTGGCAAAACGCGCAGGAGTTTCGACAAAATCATACAGCAATGTGTAGAAAGATGTATTCAAATACAACAGTGTATGAAAGAGGATATTCGTGTACAATTAAGTCTACAGTAGCCTCCTGTAACATACAAGAACTTAGCGTAGCCCTGTTGAGAAAAATGATCTAACACACGGGTTTAGATCAGGTGCTAAGTCCAGGTGTTTAAACCAGGTGTCATGAGCAGGGGTTAAGACCAGGTGTTATAAACAAGCTTAGAGAACAGGTGTTGTGGGGTGGGTGTTTAAGACCAGGTGTTATGAGCAGGTGTTTAAACCAGGTTGTATAAGCGGGTTTTTAAAACAGTGTTATGGGCCGGTGTTATGAACAGGTGTTCAGCCCAGGTGCTGTGAGTAGGTGTTCAACTATCTCTTATAGAGTGTTTAGACCAGGTGTTAGGGGCGGGTGTATAGACCAGACGTAGGCAGGTGTGCAGAACATGCGTGGAGCCTAGGGGTGTAAGACGTGAACAGAAGGGGAGAGAGAGAGAGAGAGAGAGAGAGAGAGAGAGAGAGAGAGAGAGAGAGAGAGAGAGAGAGAGAGAGAGAGAGAGAGAGAGAGCAGGTGTGCACAACAGGTGTGTGTGTGTGTGTGTGTGTGTGTGTGTGTGTGTGCGGAGACCAGGTGTGTTCAACCGCCGACGTGGTAGACAGCCCCAAACACTTAATGAATGGTCCTATTAAAGGCAGATTAGTGAAAGGGTGTCTGTTGAATCCCCCACAGTGATAGGTAGGTACGGACGGACGGAAGGGGGAGCGGGGGGGGGGGCTTCTGTACACTCTCTCTCTCTCTCTCTCTCTCTCTCTCTCTCTCTCTCTCTCTCTCTCTCTCTCTCTCTCTCTCTCTGTGCAGTCCTCCCTCCCTACTACTGGTCTGTGCTACACGATGCTTCTATGTATCCCTCCTCGCTGCTCCTTCTCCATGGACGTCCCCCTTCTACCCCTGGGTCGTCTACATCTCTACCAATGTATTCTACATCCTCCTGTTTCCCCCCCTTTCGCTTTACACCCCAGCAAGTTCTACGTCTTAGGAACTTCTAGCCTTGTCGAAGTGGTATTCTACACCCCACTACACTCCTAGAATAGATCATGCGACACTTGGTCTTGGAAATAAGGCTCACTTACCATCAAGTGTACTGCTACACTTAC
>NC_092246.1:4627500-4635000 GCF_036320965.1 Panulirus ornatus
ATTGACACAGTGAACAATAATGCCGTCTTCTCGCCTTATTTAATCTCTCTTTACGAACGCCCTTTCCATCACGTTATCATATATCATAATCAAATGCAAATACATGCATTATCAATTCACTTTTCCGTTATTTGATTCGACGTAAGTTTACACCTCTGGTGATCGTGTACATATTTCTTATCTTAAACTGATATGGATTTTTTCTGCAAAGTCCTGAGGTTAGACCTTATTCTTAATGACATTTGTGGTCATTGTGGCTCGAACTGGCTTCATTACCGGTGGTATAATAGTCTTATCTGACCAAATTAACTACCGTGTTCTTGACCTGACCTGACCATTTGGTTCTCTTCAATGTCTCCTTATCTTTAACGCCTAATAACCTGTTTTAAATGACCCATACCATCCCGTCTTAGAACGAACCCAACTTTCGTCACTAAACTACAATTCCCATCAAAGTTGGCCACACAAAACCTCTGTATTCCTTCCTCCCTCCATGTTCCTACACCTACACTCGAACTCAAGTGCCTTAAAACACTCAATTTACAGATCCAGCCTACATCATACACACCCGACGACCACATCTTTGCGAGGGTCTTCTATAAGCTTTCCAAACACTACCTGAGAATCTTCTCTGATCTACGGAGAACAATGTTCTTCTCTGATCTACGGAGAACAATGTTCTTTCCAGCCTGTGCTTGAACTACACTTGTTCTTCGGCAGTGTTCTCAAGCTAAACTCTAGAGTAAACAAAGACTCTTACGTATTTTCACAGCAGAACTCGTGTGTCATGTGGTCCTCCCAGACACAAGAGCTGGGCATGACGCAGTCTTTCGTTTTTGGTCTTTCAGGACCTGACACCCATTTCCAATCATCGTCAACAAGGGGCATGTCTCCCATTTCCAATCATCGTTCACGGACCAAAACTTGGACATTCACGGACCAAAAACCTGGACATTCACGGACCAAAGTTTGGACATGCACGGACCAAACTTTGGACATGCACGGACCAAAAACTTGGACATTCACGGACCAAAAACTTGGACATTCACGGACCAAAAACTTGGGACATTCACGGACCAAAAAACTTGGATATGCACCATGAGACATCCTTCGTCCGTGGCTCCCACTGTCAACAGTTGACCTGTTATCTCTAGTATCTTATGGACACCTGATTAACTCTGGGGGGGAGATGAGGCAGGAGGTGGGGAGGAGAGTGGGAGGATAGCGGGGAGAGTATCGGATTCCACACTCGTACCGCTGACTTGGTGGGGAGCCAGCTGTTCTCTTGTGTACCTCCCCAACACATGTACACGAACGGCTCATGTACACCACCCATGTACACCGAACATGTACACATAGACATGAAAACCATCCATGTACACCGTTCCATATACATATACATGTACACACGCACATATGTATATCATTCTTGTACCCATATTTGCCACCCATGTATATACAACCATGAACACTACCCATGTATACCACTTTATGGACAACCGCACATTTATTCACATATGTACACCAACCATATGCACCACCCACGTACATCACCCATGTGCACCTGCTCACGTACATCACCCATGAACCCCACTCGTGCACAGCCACCCATGAATATCACCCATGTATACCCACTCATGTATATAAACTAACGTACACTGCAACACCCATGTACACCTACCATAACCACACACATCAACCATATACACTCATCCATGGGCGACACACACACACACACACACACACACACACACACACACACACACACATGACCCTCCATGGTGTTGTGGTTAGCGTTACTGACCATGAGTCAGCACGGGCTCGACCGGGGTGCGGCGTTCGTAGGTTCGAATCCTAGGCACGGCATTCAACCCACATCCACCCCAGGTGTTCATCCTCCCCTCACTAATGGTTGATAATTGAGTTCCTGACTTAGGCTGAGGTGTGTGTGTGTGTGTGTGTGTGTGTGTGTGTGTGTTTGTAGGCGGAGAGAGAGAGAGAGAGAGAGAGAGAGAGAGAGAGAGAGAGAGAGAGAGAGAGAGAGAGAGAGAGAGAGAGAGAGAGAGAGGCAGCTTGGCTGTTGGGTGAGGGGGACACTCCACCCCCCCTCTCCTCCCCTAGATCACGTTACAGGGGTGGGAGAGGGGAGGGGAGGGGAGAGGTCGAGGGAGAGGGGGAGGAGGGGAGGGGAGGGGAGAGGTCGAGGGAGAGGGGGAGGAGGGGAGGGGAGGGGGAGGTCGATGAGAGGGGGAGGGTGAGGGGAGGGTGAGGGGAGGGAATGTCTACCCCTTCCCCCACCCCACCTACCCCTTGGGCATGTCCAAACCCCGACGTGATATAAGTGTAACTTTATCATGTGTTTAACCACCATTAATAGCTACTTATCTACTTATAAATACAACCAGGCTACTTATCTACTTATAAATACAACCAGGCTACTTATCTACTTATAAATACAACCAGGCTACTTATCTACTTATAAATACAACCAGGATACTTATCTACTTATAAATACAAACAGGCTACTTATCTACTTATAAATACAAACAGGCTACTTATCTACTTATAAATACAACCAGGCTACTTATCTACTTATAAATACAACCAGGATACTTATCTACTTATAAATACAACCAGGCTACTTATCTACTTATAAATACAACCAGGCTACTTATCTACTTATAAATACAACCAGGCTACTTATCTACTTATAAATACAACCAGGCTACTTATCTACTTATAAATACAACCAGGCTACTTATCTACTTATAAATACAACCAGGCTACTTATCTACTTATAAATACAAACAGGCTACTTATCTACTTATAAATACAACCAGGCTACTTATCTACTTATAAATACAACCAGGCTACTTATCTACTTATAAATACAACCAGGCTACTTATAAGTAAGTAGTGTGATAGAAAGTGTACTTCGTTCTTCCCCCTACATGCTAAAATCAGACTTACATATATATATATATATATATATATATATATATATATATATATATATATATATATATATATATATATATATACATATATATATATATATATATATATATAATGTGTGGAAGTCGAGAACATTATCTTGGAAAGCAAAAATGGGTATGTTTGAAGGAATATTGGTACCAACAATGTTATATGGTTGCGAGGCGGGGCTATAGATAGAGTTGTGCAGAGGAGGGCGGATGTGCTGGAAATGGATGTTTGAGGACAGTATGTGGTGTGAGATGGTTTGATCGAGTAAGTAATGATAGGGTGGGAGAGATGTGTGGTAATGAAAAGAGTGTGGTTGAGAGAGCAGAAGAGGGTGTTTTGAGGTGGTTTGGTCACATGAAGAGAATGAGTGAGAAGAGATTGACAAAGAGGATGTATGTGTCAGAGGTGGAGGGAGCGAGGAGAAGTGGGAGACCAAATTGGAGGTGGAAAGATGGAGTGAAAAAGATTTTTGAGTGATCGGGGCCTGAACATATATATCATATATTATATATATATATGTATGTATGTATATATAATATATATATATATATATATATATTTATATATATATATTATATATATATATATATATTTATATATATATGGTATTATATGTATTATTATATATTTATATATAATATATTATATATTAATTTATATATAATTATATATATATTATATATATATATATATATGTATTATCCCTGGGGGATAGGGGAGAAAGAATACTTCCCACGTATTCCCTGCGTGTCGTAGAAGGCGACTAAAAGGGGAGGGAGCGGGGGGCTGGAAATCCTCCCCTCTCGTTTTTTTTTTTTTTAATTTTCCAAAAGAAGGAACAGAGAATTGGGCCAGGTGAGGGTATTCCCTCAAGGCCCAGTCCTCTGTTCTTAACGCTACCTCGCTAATGCGGGAAATGGCGAATAGTTTGAAAGAAAGAAGAAATATATATATATATATATATATATATATATATATATATATATATATATATATGCTAGGGAGGAACAAGCACTGGCTAGGAAGGCTAATAGCTTGGCTAGGATGGTCAACCGTTTGGCTCATGACTTGGCTTTGAAGAATCATGAACTGGCTAGGAGAGCTTGCTAGGTTGACTCTAAAGCACTTATCACAGCTCAAATTTGGCTAGGAAGATCACACATCTTGGTTAGAAAGAGAAAAGCCTCATGGCACGGCCACACACACACACACACACACGAGAGAGAGAGAGAGAGAGAGAGAGAGAGAGAGAGAGAGAGAGAGAGAGAGAGAGAGAGAGAGAGAGAGAGAGAGAGAGCGCAAGTGCGACAAATGTGAGCGTTTAAGACTGACCATGAGAGGGGCACCAGGGCTTCGAAAACGTCTTATGATAACAAGAGAAGACCCCGCGCGCATGTGTGTGTGTGTGTGTGTGTGTGTGTGTGTGTGTGTGTGTGTGTGTGTGTGTGTGGCAGGCCACAGCTCAGCCAACCAGTGTCTCAAAATCACGACCGCTCAGACCCCGGGTTCTGAGAATATGCGACCTAGTCTCCTGTACGCGCAGGAAATTCCAAAAAACTGCTGTGCGCATCTGCGCCAGTCTCTCTCTCTCTCTCTCTCTCTCTCTCTCTCTCTCTCTCTCTCTCTCTGTTTAGGGGGGGTGAGTGGTGTTCTGTTCTTGGGGGTGCAGGCGGGGGGAGTGGACCGGTGCTCAGTGTCTGGGGGTGACACACACACACACACACACACACACACACACACACACACACAGCCTCACGCACAACTTCACACACATAACCACACACACACACACACACACACACACACACACACACACGAAACAATAACACACTGAGCAGGAAGTACGTCCTTTCCATCTTCCGTGAACGTGTACGTGATCTACCCTCTCCACGTGTACGTGGTTTAACCCCTTCATGTGTACGTGTTTTAACCCCTTCATGTGTACGTGTTTTACCCCCTTCATGTGTACGTGTTTTACCCTCCTCATGTGTACGTGGTTTAACCCCTTCATGTGTACGTGTTTTACCCTCCTCACGTGTACGTGGTTTAACCCCTTCATGTGTACGTGTTTTACCCTCCTCACGTGTACGCTTTAACCCCTTCATGTGTACGTGGTCTACCCTCTCCATGTGTACGTGGTTTAACCCCTTCATGTGTACGTGATTTACCCTCCTCACGTGCCCATGGTTTACTCTGCAGTGCCCCCGAGACCCTGCAGTGCCCCCGAGACCCTGCAGTGCCCCCGAGACCCTGCAGTGCCCCAGAGATCCTGCAGTGCCCCAGAGATCCTGCAGTGTCCCAGAGATCCTGCAGTGCCCCCGAGATCCTGCAGAGCCCCAAGACCCTACAGTGCCCCAAGAGACCCTTACAAGACCCTGCAGTGCCCCCAGAGACCATAAGACCCAGCAGTGCCCCCCAGAGACCGTCTCAAGACCCTGCAGTGCCCGGAGAGACCGTCTCAAGACCCTGCAGTGCCCGGAGAGACAGTCTCTAGACCTGCAGTGCCCCCAGAGACTGTTTCAAGACCCTGCAGTGCCCCTAAGACCCTACAGTGCCCCCAAAGACCGTCTCAAGACCCTGCAGTGCCCCCAGAGATCGTCCCAAGACCCTGCAGTGCCCCCAGAGATCGTCCCAAGACCTTATAGTGCCCCTAAGAGACCGTTTCAAGATCTTGCAGTGCCCCTAAGATCCTGCAGTGCCCCCCAGAGATCGTCTCAAGACCCTGTAGTGCCCCCAGAGATCGTCCCAAGACCCTGCAGTGCCCCCAGAGACCGCTAAAGCAACCGAAGCCACACAGCCTTGAACCAGAGGAGAGGAGGAACCCCCTGGCCTCCATTCTGTTTCGTCCATGCTGTAGGGATGTTAGATCATCTTCCCCCCCCCCCCCCCCCCCACACACACAGAACCCCCCCTCCCCCCTTTTTTTCCCCCTAACAAGTGCAGTGGTTTGTGTAACGTAACACTAGTCCGGGGGGGGGGGGGAGTGCAGAGCACCACCACCACCACCAGCCTGGGGAGTGGAGGAGGAGGAGCAGGAGGAGGAGGAGGAGCAGGAGGAGGAGGAGGGTGTTGAGGTGGGAGGAGGGGAGGTGGTGGTGTCGTGGGGGAGGGGATGGAGGTAGCCTGCGAGCCTCCTGTGTCTCAATGTCTGGGGGTGTGGGGAGGGGAGGAGGAATGGGGGGGGGGAAGGGAGAGAGAGAGAGAGAGAGAGAGAGAGAGAGAGAGAGAGAGAGAGAGAGAGAGAGAGAGAGAGAGAGAGAGAAGTGGCTAGGCGAGGGGGTGGAGCGGGGAAGAGGAGGGAGAGGGATGGAGGAGGGAGGGGACGAGGGTGAGGGTGGGTGATCGTGTAAGACCAGGAGGTGGCCCGCGCCAAGCGTAATTAATGAACACGTTTGTACTGACCAGGGCGGACGGCACACCTCTGTGGTGGCTGACTGGCTGGCTGGTGGCTGGCTGGTGGTGGCTGGTGGTGGCTGGCTGGTGGTGGCTGGCTGGCTGGTTGGTGGTGGCTGGCTGGTGGTGGCTGGCTGGCTGGCTGGCTGGTTGGCTGGTGGTGGCCCGTTCCTTCACTCCTCTCTCTCGTCCTCGTGTTGCTTGCCTTCATCTGCCGCCACCCCGCTGGGCTGTCACGAAACCTCACTAGTACTGAGGGCGTCTGGTTGTGGCCAATCCCTGGTAGTAGGGGCGTCTGGTTGTGGCCAATCCCCTGGTAGTTGGGGCGTCTGGTTGTGGCCAATCCCCTGGTAGTTGGGGCGTCTGGTTGTGGCCAATCCCCTGGTAGTAGGGGCGTCTGGTTGTGGCCAATCCCCTGGTAGTAGGGGCGTCTGGTTGTGGCCAATCCCTGGTAGTAGGGGCGTCTGGTTGTGGCCAATCCCCTGGCAGTTGGGGCGTCTGGTTGTGGCCAATCCCTGGTAGTTGGGGCGTCTGGTTGTGGCCAATCCCTGGTAGTAGGGGCGTCTGGTTGTGGCCAATCCCCTGGTAGTTGGGGCGTCTGGTTGTGGCCAATCCCCTGGTAGTAGGGGCGTCTGGTTGTGGCCAATCCCCTGGTAGCAGGGGCGTCTGGTTGTGGCCAATCCCCTAGTACTAAGGGTTACTAGTTATGGTCAGTCCTCTAGTACTGGCTAACCTCTTGGTAATCGGGTAGTTAAGGCTTAGGCCACACCTCCCTAGTATCGACAACTCTGACCTTTATGGTCTTGTAACTTATAGGCCAACTCCCTCTCATGGTTTAAGATAATAGGTTATCTTACCCCTGCTTGTGCCCATGATCTCGCTTGTTATCTTACCCTGTAGCTCGCCTCTGTGATCTTGTTATCTTATCCTAGTCTGCCTCCGTGGTCTTGCTGGGTTCGTACCTTAAATCAGTGTTTTCTATTATCTTTACTGATACGAAAAGGTTTCTATGGTGACTATAAAGATAACAGTGACCCCGGGCAGGCTGTAATGATACATCTGTACTGTACTGTGAGGGAGTTCTACAGACCTCGCTTCATCCTAATCTCTTGCTTAATTTCA
>NC_092246.1:4640000-4712500 GCF_036320965.1 Panulirus ornatus
AAGTGAGGTTATTCCCTCTAAGGCTCAGTCCTCTGTTCTTAACGCTGCCTCGCTAACGCGGGAAATGGCGAATAGGTATGATAAAAAGAAAAAAAAATATGCACTCTACAGATCCGCTCCCTTATAAGATAAATGAATATTTAAACATGTAACGAAGACACACACACACACACACACACACACACACACAAACACAAACACACACGGGCCTCCATGGCGGCGTATCTCCTAGCATTACTGCCGCGGGACCATCTGGGGTCCGTCCCCCGTGGGTTCGAATTCCCGGCGCGGCAGGCGGCCCTCAGCTGCTGTTCCTCCCCTCGGGGGCTAGGTCGATAAATGGGTACCTATCTACGACCACGGTGTGTGTGTGTGTGTGTGTGTGTGTGTGTTAGTACAGACATGGTACACATATGCAAGGTCAAGAGACGAGGCAACACCAGTGTGTATAATTCCTCCTCCCCGTAGCACACACACACACACACACACACACCACACACACACTGTGAGCAACGCACACACGAAACTGAAGCCTCGCTTCATACTTCAGATCTGACATTTGTAGATATCATTTCCTGAACTTAACTTCTACTCTCTTTATCACTCGTCTTTGTTCCTTCCTTCATCATCGTCATCTGCTTTATCTCATCTTTTCCTTCCATGTTGTTTCTTTTTCCTTCAAGTGCAGCCCTTCATAATTAGGTCTCGTTTGAGCCGAATAATGGGGGATTCGAAGTTTTAGTTTCATACGAACTGAGTCCTTGAGTTGAAGCTTCTGTTTCGTGTGAGCAGAGTTATGGAAGTTTCGAAGCTTTAGTTTCATATGAACCGAATCAAATTAGATTCAAAGCTTCAGTCCCGTCTGGACAGAGTCACTGACGATTCCAAGCTTCAGTCTCGTCTGAACAGTCACTGATGATTCGAAGCTTCAGTCTCGTCTGAACAGAGTCCCTACCGACCACCTGTGCTTTGGTATGACGTGTGATCGTATCATGGTAGGGATTAACAGTGACACACACGCTTGCAACACCAAAGAGAATTGTGGTGCTGTAAACTTACAGGAATAAGTCATTGAATTATGCGTTCGCAAAACTACAAAACAAAAAAGCTTTGTAAGTTGTATGTTCACAATACAAAAGGGATGAGTTGCTTCGATGCCTCACACCATAGGAGGGGTTCGTTGCGTCATTACCTTAGGATATAGGAAGGGATTTGGTGTCTCATTACCTCACGCGCGGAAGGGGTTCGTCTTCTCATTAGCTCACAACACAGGAGGGGTTCATGCCACATGAACTTACAACACACGACGGGTTCAGAGTCGTATAAGTTCGCAACACAAGAAGGGTTCATTGTCTCATTAGCTTAGAACACGGGAAGGGTTTGTTGTCTCGTTAGCTCACAACACAGGCGGTTTTTACGAAGCTAAAAGATCACAGAGGAAAATTACATCTGTAAAGACCTAAAAAAACCCTAACTCAACCTCTCCGTAGCTTCGCATACGTAGAGGTTAATTGGGTCACCGATAATTCATCCCCCCCCCCCCCTTTTAACGAAGCCCTATTCAAAGTCAGCACCAAGAACCCTGTCATACCCAGCGGAACCCCTCCCTGTGCTTCAGAAATCTCACAGCCTTTGAGGCCTCAGACCACTTACTGTCGTAATGAGAGCGAACTGCCAATTATAACCGTGGGAGATACATGATGACCTACCTTAACCACGAGGCTCTTCAGCCAGGTCCCCCTCTCCCTCAAACAAGCGCACGCTTTAACAGTGGATGACCTCTAATTGGTCATGATTACCTGCCTTCAGTACTCGCTTCGCCAGCATCATCTTCGGTATACCTGCTCTCTCACCCACACTCACTCGTCCCTCTCACCTCTTCTTCCCTCCACTTCCCCTCGCCCCACAACAGTTCCCCCACACCGGAAACACAGACGTTACCACCCCCCCCCCCCCCTCTTCCACCCACCTCAACCCCCTCCCCCTCCCAACAACACCCTGAAAAGTGGATGGTTCCGTGAGGCAACCGGAAGTTGGGTTGTTTTAGTGTGTAGCATGTGGCGCTGGGTGCCCACGCCCACGCTCCAGCACACGCCCACGCTCCAACGCACACCCACGCACTAGTCTACGTCCACACACTAAACCATGCCCACTACACTAGTTTGACGATGTTAAACACTGAAACTGTTCTTGAAAAGATGCAACAACCGAACAACGAGAACACATAACATGAAACAGAGCGAGAAACTTATTAGGAAAGGTGCGAAAGAAGTCCTTTTGTCCTACAGGAGTTGGTTCTAGTTGAGAGGAATAAAGTGAATGGTTGAAGACACACGGAAGTGAAAAAAGAGGCATGACAGGAGAGAGAGAGAGAGAGAGAGAGAGAGAGAGAGAGAGAGAGAGAGAGAGAGAGAGAGAGAGAGAGCTCGTCGTCTTTGTCAAATCCTCTTTGCTTTCTGGGAGACGCGCGTCCTTACACCACAAATGCTGAGGGAGTTTGGCTGTCGATCACACTTCAGTCCTCCTCCTCCTCCTCCTCCTCCTCCTCCTCCTCCTCCCTCTCGATTCACGCATACTGAATACAAGTCACCTTCCCTTCCCACACCATACAAACGGTGGTACTACTACTACTACTACTGCAGCTCACAATTACCGGGGAACTTTTAACGGCGAAGAGGACTACGCTGGGAGGAGGAGGAGGAGGAGGAGGAGGAGGAGGAGGAGGAGGATCCTTTGGTTCTTGGAAATAGCCTGGACGTTGCTGGAGTCTGAGGCGATATTCCCAAGGACGGCTTCCTCCTGTGTGATGATCATTGAGGGATGGTGTAACCCTTGCTCTCGAAGCCGACCTTGAAACACCTTGCACTCGACCCTCTGGCAGGTGGCCCGTGAACGCCTCACGATCAGAAACGCTTACCACTACACCACGGAGGCCGTATTAACCTAGCTTTCAAGATAATCCCGAGTGTTATTCGAGATATATATACGTCTTAATCCCAGATGTCACTCAGGAGACATCCATTTTCATGGGCCTACAAAAACCCAAGTCAGGGTTTCGGAAAATGTAATCCATGGTTCTCTGTGTTACATTGTCTCTGTAAATGTATTGAGAATATTGACGCATGGACCTGTCCTTCTGGCGAGGCTGTCTGGCTGAAGAAATCCTTGGAGTCAAGCCAATATGGAGAGGTCGATTTCGTCTGGAAGGCAACAGAGACGATGCAAGACGTGAACCAACAGTAACTTAACGCCAGCGCTGTGGCTGGACAGACTGCGCAGTAGCCAACCAGATTGGAGTGTCAAACTGGAAATACAAGAGGGTAATTTCTGAGAAGAATCAGGACTTGATTCTTGACGTTTCTGACCTCAGGCCTGTGTATAGCTAGGGCACTGAGGGGACTTTCATAACTTTACCCTGTGTATGGCTAGGGCACTGAGGGGACTTTCATAACTCTACCCTGTGTATGGCTAGGGCACTGAGGGGACTTTCATAACTCTACCCTGTGTATGGCTAGGGCACTGAGGGGACTTTCATAACTCTACCCAGTGTATGGCTAGGGTACTGAAGGGACTCTCATACCCTATGCCCTGTGTATGGCTAGGGTACTGAAGTGACTCTCATAACCTCTGCCCTGTGTATGGCTAGGGTACTGAAGTGACTCTCATAACTTCTGCCTGTGTATGGCTAGGGTACTAAAGGGACTCTCATAACCTCTGCCCTGTGTATGGCTAGGGTTCTGAAGGGGCTGTGTCTCTCCACGTCGGCCACTGAAGCTTATTCCATCGGACAGGTAGACGTGTTCACCTGGGCCTCTGGACGGTGAGTTTCCAGTCCTTGGAGCTGAGTGGGGCACTCAATATTGACATATGGTTATTTACTCAGATGAATGGCTGTCTCCTGCCGGTCAGTGGGCGTTGGAAGGTGATTCGCTGGGACTCTTCTGCTAGAAGGAGGGCGCTGGATGGTGACGCGCTGGGGCTCTTCCATCCCTTTGGAAGGTGTGAGGGTGGACACCTGGTGGAGCTGGACGGATGAAATGGTAGCTGGGGGACCTTCAATATTAGCAGGAACTGGTCGCAGTGAGACGATACGATTCCACGATTCAGAAGACATACTGATCTACCATTCCCTATGGCTGGAGGACAGGCTTCCTCGTCCCTACCAGGAAAAGAGATTCAGATGGATTGCATCAAAGGGAGAGGTCTACCACAGCTTGATATGCCAAGGTATGATCCTCCCTCATCTGTCGCTGACATGGGTTCTGGATGATAGACTTTCGTACAAGTTGCATGAACGAGTCGTGGTTCATGATAGATTATTCTGATTGGGTGATTCGAACAGGGGAAGAAGGAGGAGATTCGACAGGGAAGGTAAAATGGAGAAACGGAAAATAACTATAGAATGTAGAGATGTATAATGTAGTGTGTGTGTGTGTGTGTGTGTGTGTGTGTGTGTGTGTGTGTGTGTGTGTGTGTGTGTGTGTGTGGTTTGCTCAAATATGTACTTTTAGTGCCTTATTTACATACCACCAGCATACTTGGGGTGTATGCTTAGTGATGTTGTGTGTTAGTTTAGAAGGGAAAGTAGCGAAGCCAAGTTAGCTAAGAGTTGCTCATTGTGTACACCAGTTGACCAGAGCTTCTCCCAGAGATGTGAGGTTCCTCCTTCAATCCTGTTCGCCCTGAGCACCACCAGGAGCTCGAAGTTTACAGGAGTCGAAGTAATATGATCTGGTATGACGGGTCTTGAAGACTGTGACTCAAGTATCTCTTAGAGAGATTCTAGAGTGAGGCAGAGTTGCTTCTGACCTCCTGCTTGTGATGAGGGGTCACAAACAAGGTTCATGATGTCCTTCCTACACTTCCTCATTAATGAGACCACTTTTCAGGAATCCTTCATGTGGTTAGCGCAGGGAGACGAGACCTGCTACACCTAGCTACACCTAGCCCAAGTGTTGAGTGTATTGGTACACGTCAACACACTACCCAAGTCTGGTCCTCCAAGTGGTTAGCGCAGGGAGACGAGACCTGCTACACCTAGCTACACCTAGCCCAAGTGTTGAGTGTATTGGTACACGTCAACACACTACCCAAGTCTGGTCAACAACACGGGGAACTCTGCCGAAGCTGTCAGCGATGTGAGTGAGGCTCTTAAAGTCAACAAGACGATGGTTTTTAAGATTCAGTCAATCAGATATTTGACATCTCTTGTTTGCTGAATGAGACTTCAGTCTGTCTTTCAGCAAACTGTCAGTCCTTATCGTATCAATAAGACTTCTACACTGAAACCCAACCATGAGTGACGTCTGGATCCAGTAGCTGTGAAGTTGGCCATCTAGTGTTGGATGGGGACCTTCCATCCCTCGAGACACTACCTTGTGACTCTTTAAAAAAAAAAAAAAGGAATATAGAGCAATTGAGACGCGCCTGGGTCTATGGGCCCCCTAACTACAGCTTAAGGAAGGTGGATGAATTCATTCCCCCTGATGTCGAGTCTACGAATGGAATCGTCATTTCAGAAATGGAATAATGACGAGGAAGAGAAACTATGTGACAGACAAAGACGACCCTCCTCAGCTCCTGCTGCAGCTGGCTGATTTCTACTCCGGGGGTTTCCGGGGGAGGAGTGAGAGGAGGAGAAGGGCGGCACTAGCTGGGAGGTTCACCGCAGGGACCCCAGAAGCTGGAGTCTTCCGGGGGTGGGGGAAGCTAGGGCAGCACTGGCTTTGGGGGGGACTCACTGCAGTGACCCCAGACTCTTGGTTCCTCTGGGGTAGGTAAGATTGGCACCTCCCCTGGGGCCCACGGAAGGGGCCCCAGAACTCTGGGGGTGGATGGGATTTAACTGTGCTAAAGCCTTGCTCTCTGAGAAAGGAGGATCTCTCGCTCTCTCTCTCTCTCTCTTCACCTCTACACCTCTCTCATATGTCCAATGGTATCCACGCCAGAACACAAACAGATAAACACAGCCGAGTTCAACCGTGCTATAACCGCGCCAAGGCTAAACGATGACCAGCATAGCAAAGCTGAACCTAGTCATTTATTTAACTGAGCCAAAACAGACTAACACAGCCTCATACAACCTTGCCGTGACCCCACCAACCATCGAAACAGACCAACATAGCTACGTATAACCTTGCCACGACCCCACCAACCATCGAAACAGACCAACATAGCTACGTATAACCTTGCCACGACCCTACCAACCATCAAAACAGACCAACAGCCTCATATAACCTTGCCACGACCCCACCAACCATCAAAACAGACCAACATAGCCTCATATAACCTTGCCACGACCCCACCAACCATCAAAACAGACCAACATAGCCTCATATAACCTTGCCACGACCCCACTAACATTAGAACAGTTCCAACATAGCCTGGGGTGACTGCTGGAGGGAATCTTTGATAAGCTATTCGACTAGGTACCTGCAGGGGTTCGCTATAACCCCAGCATTTATATTACTCATCTCGTGTCTAATCACCCCATTAGTATGCCAATTGCCTTCCTAATTAACATATCAGTAGGCGTCCTAATCCCCCCACCCTCCTCGTAATTGTTTCATATGGTTGTCCACGCAGTGATGAAAAAGTAGGGGCGATAATGATATGAGAGAGAGAGAGAGAGAGAGAGAGAGAGAGAGAGAGAGAGAGAGAGAGAGAGAGAGAGGAACGCGCGCATCAGAGGATCAAGAGATGATGATGCTGAGGCTAATGACTGGACGAGCAGTTATCGGTGGTCAGGTGAGTAGATTCCACTATAGTCATCTGCCTTTACTTCACCACCACTTCTATGACCTTATCTCCCTCACTCCATCACCACCACCATCTTCATCTCCCTCAATCCACCACCATCATCTCCCTCACTCCATCACCACCACCCACCATCATCCTCTCCCTCACAAAGTCTACTCTCCAGTCATACTCACGCATACTTCATACCCTCAACCCTCAAAAGAAAACGAGTTGTGACACCCCTCCTTTCCACCTATATATATATATATATATATATATATATATATATGAATCCCGGAGTGTAATGAGGTTTTGTGAGGTCGAATTATCCCTGGCCAAGGTCAGAGGAACTTGTAATTGCTTCGACTCGCTAACGACCGCTGCCCCCGTCGCTGACGCATCCCGTTTTCTTCGAGCCCTTCGAAGAAAGACTGGTTCTAGGAACCTCCTGCCGCGGTGCAGTTCTAGTGCGTATGGACGAACTGGAAGGAAACATCATCCCACTGGCAATAATGATCAAGGAATTCATTCCACAGTGGGTTAAAAAAAAAAATGACTTCTGCAATGAACTTAAGTCTTAAAAAGAAAAAAAGGTCATCTTGAATTGATCTTTTGAGTTCAAGTTCGTTAAGCTGATGGCTGGACCTTTACTTCTTCCCGTACAGTTCATACATTTTGTAAGCCTGACCTACGGTGGCTACAGGGGAGGGCAGGAGGTGGAGGGAAGGAGAGCGAGCTCTGTTTACCTCAACATAGCGCCCTGTTTTTTTTTTTTTAAGTGCTGTGTTAGACCCAGTTTGAACATCCTTGGAATCTCTTGAGGTGGTGATGATAACGCGTGATAGCAAACACCCCTCTCCTCCCCTTCCTTCTCCCCCCCCCCAAAAAAAAAAGGATGACTAGGATATTCTTAGTCATTCTCTGGGGTTGTATCTCAGGGGGGAGGTGTGGTTAACTGGGGTGCGGGGGGGCTGTACCGTAGTAGGAAAGGGAAGAGAGGAGGAGGAGGAGGGAGGGGAGATGGGGTTTTTAGGGATGGAGAGAGAGAGAGAGAGAGAGAGAGAGAGAGAGAGAGAGAGAGAGAGAGAGAGAGAAGTGGTGGGTTGGGTGTCTGGGGTGGGTTGGGGGGGTATGCATGGGGGAGGAGTGGGAGGGGTGGTTGGTGTGGTGGGGCGAGGCGGGGTGGGAGGGGGTCCTGGGGATTCGGGGGTCGGGGATGGGGGCGGTGTTGGGGCGTGAGCGAGGCGCCCCGGGCGGGGTATAGCGGGGCTTTCGCCTCCAGGAGGCTCCCCCCACCCCCGACGCCACCGCCGCAGCTCGTTTTCTGTTGAAATGGCGGGGCCTGTGTGCTATTTCCTGTAGCCAGACCTCGTAATTATTTCGTCTTTGTTAATGTGACCTTGTCAAAGTAACTCGTTCACAAGTCAAGTCGCTGAGGTCAAGTTACTTGTTCACAAAATCAAGTCGCCAATTTAAAGTTACTTGTTTACAAATCAAGTCGTTAAGTCATCTGTTCACAAATCAAGTCGCCGAGTTACTTGTTCACAAATCAAGTTGCCAAGTTACAGTCACTTGTTCGCCAATCAAGTTGCCAAGTTCAGAGCTAAACAGCGAAAATCAGATCTCTAATGAACAGAACGCTGGCTGTGTCATTAATTGAATAATTCGCTTAAAGTGGTGTACTTCATCTTCTAGTCTGAACCCCCTCCCCCGTTGCATTAGCCGTTATTTAACGGGGGTGAGGAGCAAATTGAAATGTGTTACTTTACCGTTGACGTCACAAACGGATGTGGTACCTCGCCTCATGGAAACTTTCAGCGAGAGTAAATGAATATACGCACGAACGCCGTGTGTGTGTGTGTGTGTGTGTGTGTGTGTGTGTGTAGCTGGGTTACTAAGGTGCAGCGCAGGTGTTTGAAGCAGGTGTAGTACGCGCGCGTGGAAGACAATCGAGTGACAGTAAGCAATACCCGACTCAATGGTTTCAACTAAATTTGTGTTTTTTCTTTCTTTTTTTTTTTAAAGAACTTTGTCTTGTAGTGGTTTATCATCATCAGAGAACGGATGTAGACGAGGGTTACGTAGAAGATGGGAAACACACACACGTCTCTCATAATAACGACCGTTAAATAATACCATGATAATATTTCTCTCTGTCTGGGGATAATCATTCACGTTGGTGGTTGGTCGATCATATCTCGAATTGCCTTCTGCCTAATTGCTTTCTGTCCTCCATTACCTCGGTCTCGATGGTTTTGAACGAGAGAGAGAGAGAGAGAGAGAGAGAGAGAGAGAGAGAGAGAGAGAGAGAGAGAGAGAGAGAGAGAGAGAGAGAGAGAGAGAGAGAGAGAGCCACAAAGGAAGTGAGGGATGTATTACCTTGTCCTCAACGCCACACCTCCGGCCCCCCCTGATACCCAAGACGGTCCACATCCCTGTTGAAGGTTCGCTGGCCAACCTCCCTCTCCTCCTCCTCCTCCTCCTCCCTCCTCCTCCTCCTCCTCCTCCTCCCTCCTTCCTCCTCACGTATCCATCGTCGCCCATCTTGCAATCGCAGACGTTCTTCGCCAGGGCACCACGGCTTCCACGCAATAGCTGTCGCCTTTAGTTAGGAAAGGATGGGACTCCACACTCTCCCTCCCACACAAGCGGGAGTGTGGGGTTACGACCAACGGTAGGTTGCCGATGGAGGATGCGACAGTCGCACACTGGTACGGGGGAGGGGCCAATCGAGGGGTTCACCTACGATGCGACAGTCGCAGGCTACTGTGCTACGGAGGAGGTCCAGTCTTAGAAGACCCCCAGGATGCGACAGTCGCAGACTCCTGCTGGTGGGAGGGAGAGGAAGGAGGTAAGTCCTCCCTATGCGAACGCAAGTCACACCGTTAGTCGCAGTGTTTACCCTGGTTTCCAGTGGAGTGGATCGTCGTCCCACTGGAGCTGAATCACTACTTCAGCGGTGGGAGGAACCCGCTCCTCTTGAGTCACTTTGGAGGAGCCAGTCCATAGGAGATACACACTACCAGACAGAAGAGGAAGGACGAGGATGCTGATTCGTCTTTGTAGAGATAAAGGATTGGTGAGGTGATCCAGAGAGGCAGGTGTCGAGTGGCCTTTTGAGAAGCAGAAAGAAGCTGGTTCATTCTCTTTAAAGCTAACAGACTTGATTTAGAGAACCAGAGGCCTGATTTTGAGAAAGGGGAAGGCATCTTTTGAGAAGCAGACGTCCCCTTCATGGAAAAATGGGGTAGAGAAAAAAATTGATTACTGGTAACTGGATGATTCTAAGAGAGAAAGATTTAAGTGTTGACTGCATGAAGGAATCCAGGAGCAAGGAAACTGATTTCTGAGAATAAAGAGCTGACGCGCGCGTGCGTGTGTGTGTGTGTGTGTGTGTGTGTGTGTAGAAGCTCGTGTTTCGCCTTAACACGCTGGGTTGAGGATGTATGTGTGTGAGTGACGTGAGTGGCTGCGTGTGTTGTATATGATCCATACTATAGACCTGGCACCGGATTCACTGATGGGTATAAATATATACTGGCGAATAGATAGACTGACTGACTGACATAGAGATGGAATGATGGAGAGAATAGCCAGCAGAATAGTCCCCTGTGGAGGGGAATTGGCAAAGAAAGGCTTAAAAAGACACAGAGACTCACATGAATACTGTTTCTCCAAACTGTTTCTCAAACGTAACTCCATCAAAAATCCCTTCCTCCATTCCTCTCTCGAACTCCCTCATAACTTCAAAACTGTCCAACACATACGTCTTCTAACCTCTGTGCAACATCTTACCTAAGCCGAGATCTCCCCCTCAACCTCATGACGTGCATTATCCTCCTCCTCATAACCTGTACCAGCACGACCTCATTACACTCACTTATGCATGATGACCCTTTTATCAATCCCTCACACACACACACACCCAGACCTCCTTGATAACACACCTCTCTCATTCAAACGCTTGTATGAAACCCCTTCCCTAACCTCACATATGAGACCCCACTCCCTCCTCTTTCTCATCCCTCACACGGACCATAGCCCCCCGTCTCTCTTCACCCTACCTCCCACTCAGGCGGAGGGAGGGTCTGGTCTGTATGACTCAGAGTTGGTCAAACATTCTCACATCCCACGTGAGTTTGGTCCCGATGTTTGCATACTTGACATCCTCCTCGCCCTAGGGAACGTCTCTGGTCATCCATCCTGACCCATGTGCTGTTCCTCCCTCACATGTTGCACAGGCACTCTGGCACCTACCTCTCGACCGCACTAACACTTTATCAGATGATAAGAAACGGGAACAGTAGAAGGAGATGGAATGACGTGAAGATAAAGGAGGAGAAACAGCACTTCTACTTTACTATCCTGTCTCCATCTATAGGTAGAGAGGGAGGAGCCTTCTGCTTTACTGTCCTATCTCCATCTATAGGGAGGGAGAAGATTTCTGCTTTACTATCTCCATCTATATGGAGGGAGGACCCTTTTGCTTTACTATCCTATCTCCATCTTTAGGGAGGGAGGACCCTTCTGCTTTACTATCCTATCTCCATCTATAGGGAGGGAGGACCCTTCTGCTTTACTATCTTATCTCCATCTATAGGGAGGGAGGACCCTTCTGCTTTACTATCTTATCTCCATCTATAGGGAGGGAGGACCCTTCTACTTTACTATCTTATCTCCATCTATAGGGAGGGAGGACCCTTCTGCTTTACTATCTTATCTCCATCTATAGCGAGGGAGGAGCCTTCTGCTTTACTATCTCCATCTATATGGAGGGAGGACCCTTCTGCTTTACTATCCTATCTCCATCTATAGGTAGGGAGGAGCCTTCTGCTTTACTATCCTATCTCCATCTATAGCGAGGGAGGAGCCTTCTGCTTTACTATCTCCATCTATATGGAGGGAGGACCCTTCTGCTTTACTATCCTATCTCCATCTTTAGGGAGGGAGGAGCCTTCTGCTTTACTATCCTATCTCCATCTATAGCGAGGGAGGAGCCTTCTGCTTTACTATCTCCATCTATATGGAGGGAGGACCCTTCTGCTTTACTATCCTATCTCCATCTATAGGGAGGGAGGAGCCTTCTGCTTTACTATCCTATCTCCATCTATAGGGAGGGAGGAGCCTTCTGCTTTACTATCCTATCTCCATCTATAGGGAGGGAGGAGCCTTCTGCTTTACTATCCTATCTCCATCTATAGGGAGGGAGGAGCCTTCTGCTTTACTATCCTATCTCCATCTATAGGTAGGGAGAAGATTTCTTCTTTACTATCCTATCACCATCTATAGGGAGGGAGGAGCCTTCTGCTTTACTATCTCCATCTATATGGAGGGAGGACCCTTTTGCTTTACTATCCTATCTCCATCTTTAGGGAGGGAGGAGCCTTCTGCTTTACTATCCTATCTCCATCTATAGAGAGGGAGGAGCCTTCTGCTTTACTATCCTAACTCCATCTACACAGATTACAAATTAAGAATTTTATTATCTCTCAACATAAAACCTCGTCATAGACCATCAGGTCTTCAATCATCTGTTCTCATGTTCTCCCATATTCAAAGATGCAATTCAGAGTAGAAGAATATCTATAGATAATACAATATCTACAGATAATGATGGCCAGGATGACACTATTTTCCATCAGTGTTCTGTGGTTAGCACAAGGCATCATTCCAGTGGGGTGAGGTTACAACACAACAAAAGATGCAGTGTGGGTAGGGTACATTACTGTGAGCCTCTGGTGACGTAAGATGCCCACCTGGCAAACCTCGGCTACAGACAGATGGACAGATAGATAGGTAGATAGATAGATAAACAGACGGATAGGTAGATATAAAGACAGATATATATAGATATATGGATAGATGGATAGCAAGGCAGACAGATGGATAGATAAGCAGACAAACAGAATGCCTCATTGACAGAGAGATAGATAGATAGATAGGTAGATCAACAGACAGACAGAGAGACAGATAGACAGATATAGACAGACAGATATAGATAGAACAAACACGTGATATCTACAAAGGCTTATCTCACTTTCCACAACTTCCTAAGACATCGACGGCTTTTCGATCCCACTTTCCAAATGACGAATAACAACATACCCAGCAATATCAACAACACGCATCACCCACCCACCTCACCAATGAAGTTGTAGTTGTGAAGTATATCAGATGGGCCGTAGCCAACAATTTAGGACAGATTTGTATAGGTCAATGCCTAAGCCAAGAGAAGAGAGAGAGAGAGAGAGAGAGAGAGAGAGAGAGAGAGAGAGAGAGAGAGAGAGAGAGAGAGAGAGAGAGAGAGAGTCACTTTCCCCACAACTTCGTGACAACAAATGCGAGAGATCAGTTCCCGGCTGACGACTGACGGCGCTCACAAAGTGATGCCATCTTGAGAATGGTCAATGAATTCACAACACAAGAGATCATTCAACTCTGAACTATTGCTTCGAGCGAGGGAGAGGAGGAGGAGGATGAGGATGATTGGTTACAATGAAGCCATTATAAGTGCTCTGGTGGGGGCGGGGGGAAGATGGATAGGAGAGGAGGGTGGCGGCGAGGCGTTAAGTAACACTTAGAACACACCAACTCGTATACTTTTAAGTGTGTTTCAGTGTTGACGGAGGGTGGGTGGGGGTGAGAACACAACAGAGGGAGGTCTGGCGTGGTTGTGCGAGAGCCGAGGACGAAACACAGCCAGTGTTCCTAACGAGAGAGAGAGAGAGAGAGAGAGATAGAGAGAGAGAGAGAGAGAGAGAGAGAGAGAGAGAGAGAGAGAGAGAGAGAGAGAGAGAGAGAGAGAGAGAGAGACACACACACACAAGTCTTGTGTTTTGATCACACACGCTTGTTTGGAGATGATATAACGCCCTCTCTCCATCCATCTCTCTCTCTCTCTCTCTCTCTCTCTCTCTCTCTCTCTCTCTCCTCTTTGCCACATTTCCAGAGCCCCAGGTCTGCTGTGTCCTCTCCACACAGCACTGCTGCTTGAGAATACGAAGTCCTTTTCCTCAAATGTGGCTATATCGAACATACCACATTGGATTCACTTCCAATAACTGCGTCTTTAAGTCATATATGTACGCACACAAATGGTTCTTTTTTTTGGGGGGGGGGGAGAAGGTATGTTGTGTCGTAAGCCTACACGACAAATGGGTGGGCGATATACCACACTACCATGTTGTTTGTGGCGTTGTATGCTCACCGAATCAACGCAAATCGCTCTCTCTCACAGGGGAGGTCACTTGAATGGGGGGGGGGGGGGGGGAATTTGGGGAGTCACTTGAATGGGGAAGATTTTGGTCTGTCTTGGGTCCAGATGAACGAGGATTCTTCATCATATACGCCATGACAGTCTACAGTGAGACGACTTGATCAAGGTTCGTTAATCAGAGGCGTCTAACTTGAACAATGTCATTCCGTAGGGCTAACCTGTACACAGACAATCAGAGACGTCCTCTACACCAATCACATATGGGATACCTGATTGCAAAGAGCCAATCACAGACGCCTCAATCGGCAGATCTAATCCAAAATGCCAATCAGACGTCCGGTGGCAGAAAGCCACTCAGATCCAATCATTGAAACCTGATACTCCAAGTCGTCCTCATGTAGAAAGTGAAATACTCAAACACACACAAAGCCATTCAGAGACACACCTGAATGTGCTAAGCCAGAGAAACCTGTTTGTAAAAGCCAATCACATGCACTGAATGGCACAACCAGCCCCCCGAGATGCCTGCGTCCATGGAGCCAGTCAGACTGGATTAACCACAACCCTCCACCCCCCGACCCAATCCCCCATCAGAGAGACCTGATGAGACGGATACAACAGAAGTAAGTCTCGCTATGAGTAGCAATCACAGACCAGCGGTTAGACACAGACAATCAGAGGCAACTGGTCATACAGACACGTCCGGACCTACGGAGATAATCAGAAACTTAGCTAACTCCACTGCCAATCAGAGATGCTTAAATTTCCCACAGTCCAGAGGCAGCTAAAGGAACAGGACCAGTGGAAATAGAGATACTAGACTTTACAGGAGAATCAGATAGGTAGATGTGCATCAAGCTAATCAGACGTACTAGAAAGAGACCTGTTGGTGTGCTGATTAGACACATCTGGGCTTCGAGTGACAATCAGAATATCTAACTATACATCACAAAGCTCCAACTTTTGGTTTATATTTATATATCAATTCTCGATATCCCATCTTTATATGTCAAGAAAACTGGTAATGAAGATATAAAATAATTATGGCTGTGTCAAGGATTGGTGACACATGTCAACATCAGTTAAGTATTTCTTATCTTTTTATCATTCATTTATCCGTTCATTCATCTTCTTACTCATTCATACGTTTATCATTACTGAGGAAGGCATTGTTACCCTTATCATAACTTTATGAATCATCATCAATTTGTTATCATTATGATCATTCTTATTCTTATTGTTATCATTATCATCATTCCTACCTAAATCTATTACACGCTGTTCTTATCAATTTTTAAATCATGGTCTAATATTCAAAGTGTATCAACAACGACTACAGTGAAGACACATAAGTACTCCCAATATACAACCACTTCAGCATTTTCAACAGTTTTGTACTAACTTCCACCCAAGCCACTTCCTAACCAACCACCAACCCAACACACAGATATAAAAATCTTATATCTGCTTCTCACTCAGAAAAACCTACGCTCATTGATTCCCCCTCATCCTTATCATACACCAATATAACTAAACAAATTCACACCGTATTGATCCAAGAATCACCAAACAATGCGCCCCATCGCCCACAACCCATTACTGAACTCTATGTTAATAGGCATACAAGCACATGAAACTACACTCCCCAGACATGTACGGGTCACACTTTTTCGTCTGGATTCTTACCCATGTCATCAGCACTAGAAGAAAACCATCGATTCAGTATAAAAAGAAGATCCTTCATGACCAAAATGCAAACGTGAACGATGAAGACCTACTCATTCCGCATCCAACAAACAAAAACGCATAAGTTCACAGCACTTCCTGGCCTGTGGTCCCAGCTGTTGGACGTGGTTGACTTCCTTGGGGCTTTAACGAACCTCCATGTCAAAATGGGGGGAGATGCTGGGGCAAAAGTAGGTAATGAGAAAATGCATAATTAAAGTCAACACTCACAGATCTGTGTGTGTAGTCAAATACTGTGGAAAAGGTTGGTGTTGATATTTGTAGCCGTGATGGTGATATCTGGCAGCCCCTCGTAGCCTACACTCACACAGCCTGGAAGAGAAATAGAGATAACTTTAGAGTAAACTTTTAAAAGTCAGATCTCTGCAGCAACAGAGCCTTCCTAAAACATCAACAGAAAAAAATCTACTCTCAAGCTGAAGCCAAGGTCTAACTTATCTTGCTACATCTGGCTTCAAACCTATGAAATAGGTCATTAAATGACAACATTTATTTCTCTCTCAAAATGACTTTTATTGTAAGTAACGGAACATCACCTTCGTATTCGTTCATTATGAAGAGAAAATCGAGAATCATGTCAATCAAAAAAAAAAAAAAAATGTGTAAAACAATACATATCACCGACACAGAATTTATGAATTTTATTATTTTTTTTTCAAATCTCATATATGACTTACTTTATGGCAACATTAATCATCGTCAGACACCTCTAACCATCACAAACGTTTTCTGGCGCAGTAAAAACGTTCACCTTATTTATCATTACAGACTTCATATAAAACTGCCTTTCTCTGTCATTTAAAGCATTTAAAACGCGGAAATAGATACACTAGGCGAAGGGCCCTCCTCACACTAGCACTTCCAATACAATACTGAAGACGCCGGTAAAATGTAAACAAAGTCTCGAAGCAGATTCGAATCCCATACTTACCTACTGTATACCGATGACACAGACCGACCCCGGTTCGACCTCTGTCTCGAACCGTACCGAATCAGTGTATCGAGGGATTTGGCTAAGACTTGACATTGCAACTGGAAGGCTGTAGTGACACACACACACACACACACACACACATCTTTATCAGTCCCGGGTTCGATCCTGGCTGTTGGAGGTTTGTATGTTCCATGAAGGTGCGCGTTCACATGACTTTGTTCGTGTATATATATATATATATATATATATATATATATATATATATATATATATATATATATATATATATATATATATTGAGCTCGACAAAATATATGGTTAGGGAACAAATCATGTATGTATTCACTAAACTGCGAAATTAAAGGGAAAGAGAAACTAGATACATTATTACTGAAAAATTGGTTAACCTTTAATATTTGGGTACAGAAAGACTGAGAGGAAATGAAGGTGTTAATATGATATACAATGAAGACTGAAATAACTAAATTTTTACATTTATTCTATAACTGTTGTATGAGTTGTAACCATTTGACCAGGACGGTACAACCTTATAGCGAACCATATAACCTGGCTTTGACCTGAACCTGAAGGGGGGTTAGTTAGGTCAGGTCAAAGGTCACGTTATCATACCCAAGGGTCAACATAATTAACATATCACTACAAACTATATCAACAATGACCTTACGAGGTCAAGCGTCTTCAGGAAAAGACGTTTGACGTACGTGAGGTCACCGCTTCTTCGAAAAGATTAAGCGTTCGCTGCTGAAGCTTTCTCCATCTTCCTATGCAGGTGAGGGATAACTAAAGCTTTGAGAGTGTCTTTTTTTTCTTTTTTTTGACGAGCTGTGGACAGCTGGCCTAGTCTACCTCCATGATGGCTGTGATACCATGAGAATTGACGGGGGAGGGGAAGAGAGAGAGAGAGAGAGAGAGAGAGAGAGAGAGAGAGAGAGAGAGAGAGAGAGAGAGAGAGAGAGAGAGAGAGAGAGAGAAATAATTGAGACGACGCGAACCGGGTGAGTGTGGACTTTTACATTTACCCAATCTCTCGTAACCTGTGTTTGAATATGCATATAGTAATCATGAAGTAGGGAGGGGGAGGAGGAAGGAGGGAAGGAGGGTGGAGCGACTTATTACGAATCCCTTTTTTTTGGGGGGGGATGTGGGGGGGATTGTCATTGTTTTAAAGACTAGTTAAGGGGAAGGGGAGGGAGGTGTCCTGTGTGTGTGTGTGTGTGTGTGTGTGTGTGTGTGCTTCCTGACAGTTACCGCTACGTGTAATGTGTCTGTAATTTTCGAGGAAGGACTAGCGCTTCGCGAGTGGTCGGTAATGCTTTGGTAGCCGTGTGGCGACCCAAATTACCGCCGGGAGCAGGAGGAGGAGGAGGAGGAGGAGGAGGAGGAGGAGGAGGAGTAATGGAAGAGTCATGCACTGACGGACGCATAGGACAAGAGATTCGCATGCAGGAATTGTGGATGGGTTACCCCAGTCAACGACGCTCACTGGACGGCCATAAGGTCAGGCGATACTGCGTAGATTTGGAGAACATTTCGTCTACGCCTTTGACAAGATACTGCGTATTGTACAGAAGACTTGGAGAAGTCTAAAGTTCTATTTAGGTCTCATATTGCCCTATTTCAACGGTAATTTGTTTGAATATCTGTCATCTAAAGTCATCTAAGTCTATTATTGATTGAATATCTGTCATCTAAAGTCATCTAAGTCTATCATCGATTGAATATCTTTCATCTAAAGTCATCTAAGTCTAATATTGATTGAATATCTGTCATCTAAAGTCATCTAAGTCTATTATTGATTGAATATCTGTCATCTAAAGTCATCTAAGTCTAATATTGATTGAATATCTGTCATCTAAAGTCATCTAAGTCTATCATTGATTGAATATCTTTCATTTTGAATAAGCTAAGTCTATCACGAGATGCGTTTGCCTTCCAGGGAGATATACGATTCGTCAATGATCAGGAATGCGTCTGAACGCTTCGAAACTCTGTCATCATCACAAGCAGAAGGTCGAAATGAAGGAGAGAAGGATCCAACACCTTTCCTTGGGGAACTCCAAGACGTGACCAAGCTGTTCTGCTTGAGTTAGCGACTGTCACCCTCATATCTGCGCTTGTTTGAGAGGCTCTTTAAGTCATACTAGACGCCACTGTGAGATGACCTCGTCAGAAAGGTTAAATGACTTGTATTTTACGATGACACACACACACACACGACACCGAACCATCCAGTCCTGCTGATCAAACACAGGTGGCGGGGTAATTTGAAAGGCCCAACCAAACCTTCAATCACACGGAACAGGAAGAGCGCGAATCACCTAATCAGGCCATTAGAGCTAGCTCTAACTGCTCGTTATCACAGGGTATACCTCACCCTCTCTGGTGACTGGTCCCCTCCTCAGGATGTCAACTCTACAACACATGGCCACATGAGATAAATGTCATGAAATATATTAATCTTTGTACTCTGTTCCGTACTGCACTCTGGTGTGGCTTTCGACTTAAATGAGATTGTATGCTCAGTAGCCATTACCGTCATACATACACACACACACACACACATACGTACGACAGGAGACTGGGCAACGCGAGCGTAAAAACTCTCTCTCTCTCTCTCTCTCTCTCTCTCTCTCTCTCTCACACACACAACAGTATAATCACAAATTAGGAAGATGTCTCTTTTGACCAATTGCTACGTATTATCTTGAAAACCAGTCGTACTCTCACGCAACAACACAGTCTCCACAAGCTCGTAGTAAAGGCCAATCCCGACCTTAGCTACGACCCCTTGAGCACGACGGTACGACCCTTAAGTATAACGGGTACGACCTTTAACTGGGGTCAGGTGAAAAGTTAGTCCAACATACGTAAGGATCGTACCGTCGTGCTCGAGGGTCGTACCATCGTGCTCAAGAGTCGGATCATCGTACTTAAGGGTCGTCCCGTTGTGTATGAAGGTCGTACCATCGTACTTAAAGGTCGTCCCGTTGTGTATGAAGGTCGTACCATCGTACTTAAGGGTCGTCCCGTTGTGTATGAAGGTCGTACCATCGTACTTAAGGGTCGTACCGTCGGGCTCAAGGATCGTATCGCCTGGCTCAAGGTCAAAGCCTCGCTGTGACCTTGATCAAACGACCAGAGGAACACGACCCTTTTGACATGATCCGATCCAGTTAAGACTTGGATAACCACCCAATGGCTTCTCTTACCACCCGTCTTTAACAAGCAAGAGAGAAACAGAAAAAAAGAAAAAAAAATTTAAAACAGCATTTACGCCCTAGGGACACAGTCCTCGGATTGCGTAAAGTGTAATTTACTCCAGTTTTTGTCTTATTACCGAGCCAATCAGGGCCCACAGGTGTCACCCCAAGGCGGATCTGGGGCGTTGGAGCCAAGACAGAGCCAAGTCAAGACGCAGGAACCACTTAAAATCACAACTCGGCCCCTGGCAGGACGCTGGAGGACCTGCGACGTCTTTATAAATACATATATACATATGTATATATATACATCTGTCTCGTCTGCGTATGTGCGTAGTGTCCCTGGATCGTACATCATAATGGAGGGGTAAGCGTATAGTCCCTTCTATCTCTTCCCACGACGCCAGCTGGACCTCACACACCAGCTGCTGATGAATTGATGATACCCAAGCGATCCACTCTAACTCCTCCTCTCCTCCTCCTCCCCAAAAGCAACCAACACCAACTCTGGGCTCGGAGTCTATGTTATATACGAGTCCCTCCTTCTATCCCTCACACACACACACACACACACACACACACACACACACACACACACACACTACGCTTTAAATCTCCCTCTCTTCCTCTGTCATTTTCTCGTCTTCACGTCTCGTAGCCACCGGGTTTGGTCGTCTCGCGAGACTGTGTGGTGTGTCCTTACGTGCAAAACGTATCGCATTTCCGCTCCTCGTCTTCGACCATCCCACCAGCATGAGGAAATGTTGCCTGAATGTCTATCATTAAGTCTGTGATGAAGAAATACGAGTTGAAAAAAAAAAGATAAAAGGTCTCATCATCGTATATGAGTACGTGGGTAAGACTCACTCATACTGTCTCTGATGAGTAAATGTTTAGGGATTCAACACTAGCGTCACATGATCTCAAGGTGGACCTCAGCCAGACTGGATGAGTCTCGACTCCCTCCATACGTCCTCCCCCTTAACTTGAGGAGGACTTAATCGCCCCCCACCTCCTCCTCCTCCTCTACCACCCACCCGCCCGCCACTATCTCCTCCACCACCACCTACAACACCACTCTATCTCTCCACCACCACCATCACCAATCCCCACCACCAACATCACCATCTCCACCACCACCACCAACATCGCCATCTCCACCAACATCAAAACCACCAATAACACCACCACCACCATCATCTCCATCATCACCACCCACACCCCTGATCTCCACCACCACCACTAAATTCCCAGCAACAATAATTGCACACCATTACTCCTCTGCTGCATGATAGCTTCCACCCGAACGTTGCTGACAAAAAGAAAGAAAAAAGAAAAAAAAACCCAGCCAATTTATTCATCCTCAAAGTTGGGCGGTCGCAAGACAGTGTGTTATAGCACTGTATGGCCGACGTCACCCGGGAACAATGACCCGTCTATCGTAGGGTCATTAGGTCGCTAATCGGATGCCACCTTTGACCCCTCATAGCCCTTAATTGGACCCGAGGTCTTAATGACTAGTTCAGGGTAACCATCATTTCCTCTACTGCTTCAGCGTCACGGAACCAAGGCTGGCGATGACTGGCTGCTTCTGTAAACCTTGTTACGGGTCAGGTCGAACGAGCGTAAGTGTCCAAGAAGTCAACTTTCCGCGTATTATAAACAGAGGCGAAATAGACGAGCAAGCACAGGCGCAAATTTAGACACAGACACACACACACACTCGTAGAGGTGTAAAGCCATGAGATCCATACGCTTTTGCTTAGTGGCTAGAGAGAGAGAGAGAGAGAGAGAGAGAGAGAGAGAGAGAGAGAGAGAGAGAGAGAGAGAGAGAGAGAGAGAGAGAGAGAGAGAGGGAAGTGTGCTTGTGAGACGCGAAGACTTCTCCCTTTCTTGGCAGTTCACCCTCACCCTAGGGGTAGGTACAGATGTCATGAGCACAGTAGAAGAGGTAAACAAGAGAGAAGAACATGGCAATTTACTTCTCAACTATAGTTACTGTCAAGGCCAAACGTATCATAGTTAAATCCACCGACATAATTTGCATTCCAAGATATAGTTATCTATAGATACTCTGTTTATCCTATTCCTGGTATGTGGAAGATATAATTATCTATAGATACTCTATTTATCCTATTCCTGGTACGTGGTACAAAACATGGTAAATGTTCTTGTCTTTTATCATCTTTCACTGAATGAATGAATGAATGAATGATGAACATCGCCACCACATGGGCGTTACAGATTACAGTGAGAAACCTGCCTGGGTGTAGGGTACAGTAGGAGCAAGTCCTTATTGGTCTAGGATACAGCAGGGGCCAGTCATTCTGGCTCAGGGTACAGGAAGAGAAGGTGTGCTTGCCTTGTGGTAAGTTACAGTATGTGGCTGTATTCGCTTACCTTGCGCTAAGTTACAGTACGTGGCTGTATCCTGTCTGGTTGTTGGTGGTTGGTATGTATGTAACCTGGTGTGTGTGTGTGTGTGTCTGTGTTACAGTCAATACTTCACCTGTTATAGGATACAGTACCTCGTGTGGCGAGATCCTGTGCCATTGAAGAATACATAATCCTTTCTTTCTTTATTGCCCCACAGTGTGTGTGTGTGTGTGTGTGTGTGTGTGCGGGGGTACGAAAACAAGGGGTGGTTGCCCCCACCCCGTGTGGGATACGGCGGGCAGTACACCTCAGCATAGAGGTGGGGGGGGGGGGGGGGTTAGGTGGATTTCCTGCCGGATTTATATAGTCAGACGAAAACGGAGTTTGGTGGTACACTATACTGTAAGCCCTGGTGTCCATTTTCTGTACTAGATTACCATTAGAGTGTACGTGTGTACTCTTGAGACGACCCAACAGTGCTTCTGTACTTTCTCTAAATCACATTTCAATTTCATCTCGTCATAAGAGTCATTTTGCATTACGTCAGGCGTAGTAGCGTCTTTTAATCAACCCCTTACCGAGTTAATCATTTCTGTACTCAATATTTTGGGGTTTTACTGTATTATGAAAGCTGGTGTTTAGTAAACAGGTTACAGACGCAGGTGTTCTGGGCATTACAGTTGATCAGGGGGTGTGATTAACCATCGTCAGGTGGTCAGTCATTTAGTTAATCCCATGTTAATCACTTAATTAATCGTCGGCTCAATGAATCGCGATTAATGTAGTGAATAGGAAATCAATATCTATGTATTCACATATAGGCAAGTATTCAGTGAATCATATTTGCAAGTGTTCAGTAACTGAACTTAGGAGTCACGCCTTCAAAGTATCAGACTAAGTCTTAAATAGCAATAAATGGGTTTAATTAAGTGGGTGTATTAACCCTTGTCTGATTATTCATGGAATATTGATGATTGGTATCCTTAACTGAAACATAAATTGGTTTTTCATACATGTTTTCAGGAAAAGTTAATTACATTTCTCCTAGTGATCACACACACACACACACACACACACACACATATATATATATATATATATATATATATATATATATATATATATATATATATATATATATATATATATATATATATGAAAACTACATTAGTCCTATTTTGAACACATAATACTTCATTATATATTTTTTCATCTTGTACTGTAGGATATATATTTACAACCTTGTTTACACATTCACATCAAAAAAATAACTTTTGTTTCTCACAAACTATGCATTAATACACCCTAAGGAGTGAACACACACACAAAAGAGGAATCATTAAAACAAATGATAATTTCCATATTTTGTTATTATTTCAATATTCCTTATGTACATACATACAATAACTGCCAATATAGTATATGAAACATACAAAGCAGTTATATAAGGAAGAATTATACACCAATAATTATAATTCTCTCTCCATAGACAATTCTGTACAGTAACTATACAAGGAAAAAAAAAAAATTTGTTCGGATAAATCTTAACAAGCAACAAGGGCGAAAATCTGGCCTGACCCACCTTCCCAGATTGTGGGATAGGAGGAAGCCAACCCACTCTTATGGGAGAGGGAGGGAGGGAGGGGAAATTAAGCTCCCTCTCTGGGGCTGGGGGGGAGGGAGGGAGGAGGGATTCCATTGTGTCCCGTATTTTTTGGCCTACCAAAAAAAAAAAAAAAAAATAGTATTTATTCATGACATACATGACAAAAATAATTAAAAAAGGCAATTAAAAAAATACAGATTTAGGACGACATGAGCGATTGTAAGTCTTCGACGCAAAGAGAGAGAGAGAGAGAGAGAGAGAGAGAGAGAGAGAGAGAGAGAGAGAGAGAGAGAGAGAGAGAGAGAGAGAAGGGAGGGATGGGGGTGACAAGGGATCATATCCCCTTGTTTGTGACAGAGAAAATTGAGCCTCATAATCATATCTGCCAAAGACTGAGAATCGCTCACCACGTCCCCATGCCTTTACGACTCTGTGCACTTGCTCTCTCTCTCTCTCTCTCTCTCTCTCTCTCTCTCTCTCTCTCTCTCTCTCTCTCTCTCTCGTCGTGGGGGTAATGGTTCCTGCCAACACTGAGAAGCAATAACCTCTTCTCTTATCACATAAAATTACTGACTTACATCGTGAACAGATGGCGTGACGATGCTGAACAAAAAATATAAATCCGTTCATGATGAACACATAACACAATCACGTACCATCAGTGTACTTTGTTCCTGACCAAAAAAAAGAAGAGATATTTTGGAACCATCGTTAAGTGACACAGACACATGAACAATCTTCAAGTTACATTCAAACGTGAAACACTATCATCCTCCACACACACACACACACACACACAAAGCTGTTCCAGTATATCATACCACCACGCAACGACCACATTATCAACCTCAGAGACACACGTAACGTAGCATATATATATATATATATATATATATATATATATATATATATATATATATATATATATATATAATACTTGCAAAACCTTTTCTTGTGGAGCAAAGAAAACATAGAACATCTTTTTTGAAAAAAATAATAATATTCCTCCAGTGGGTCTGTTCAAATCGTAGTTTATTCTTATTATAATCATTATTATTATTATTATATTTCGTTAAAACGAATGACGTATCGGTGACGTCATTACCGTCCAAAAACACCCTATGTATAGTAGTTTTCTATGGAAGCCAGAATGAGGTCATTATATCACATAGTAATTACGGTAATATACGGATAGAAAATATAGCCTCTATAGCGAAGAGTACTGTATAGCCTCAGGCTCCGTCGTGTTATATAAAAGTCTTCCTTCTCACCACTGCCAGAGTCACTGAGGGAGGGAGAGGATAAAGGTTAAGGGAGGAGGAGGAGGAGGAGGCGGGAGAGTGAGAGGGGTGTGTGAGGTGGAGGAGTCTACATACTCCGTTATCTCGTCCCCCAACTTGGGGCTGGGGAGGAAGGTCTGGGCCTTCTTTTCGCCACAATAACATACGCGCAACAACATTGATTGATCGACTAGAAGGTACTGGGGGTGGCCCACTCCAGTCATCCTGGTGGTAGTCTCCGGCCTGGGCAGGAGGGGCGGCGGGGGGCGGCGGCGGCGGGGGGCGGCGGCGGGGGGCGGCGGGCGGCGGGCTCTGGCAGAGGAGAGGGTGAACCACCACCACCAGCAGCGAGGAGGAGGGAGTTAGGGAAGACGAGGAGGAGGAGGTGGTGATGGAGGGAGAGAGGAAGGAAGGGAGGGGAAGGGCGTGGGAAGGGTGGGAGAGCGAGGTGGTATAGTACCATTGCCACCCACCCACCCACCCACCCACGAAGGGCTGCACATCGCGTAGATGCTCCCGCTCTGCCGACCGGCTGACCCACCGCCGCCCGCCATGACACATGTTACCGACCGACGAATAGAAATGATAAACTGTTGAATAAATTAATGATGACGTGGGGGGGGGGGGGTGTGTACCGTGGTGCCGCCCACCCCACCTGCCGCCCGCTGACTGGTGGGCGCGGCCTTGATCCCTGAATGTGCCCGGTGCCGCGGGGCTGGTGGCCGGCGGGCGCGGCCGTGACTAGGAGGAGGGCGCGCGCCCACGCCACCAGCACTAGCGTAGCGCCCCCGAGGCCGCTCTTCTCCTGCCAGCGGTCGGGGCGGCGCGGGCCGGGCGGCCACCCTGGCCCTGGGGTATTAAAGCTTGAGAGGGTGACCCGGGCCGCCCGCCGTGGGTGGCGGGGCGGCCCACGCAGGCGCTGGTCGTCTCACGCGCAGTCGTGCAGCGGCCGTTTCTCCGGAGGCGGGGGCGGGGGCGGCGGCTGGAGACGGGGCCCGCGACCCTGGGGACACCGACAGCCGTGGCTGGTGCACCGCTGGTAGGTCATCTCCACCAGGCGACGCACGCCCGTTAACGGCCAGTAACACAGCAGGCACGGCAGCGGGATGGCTGCTAGGGCGAGGCACGCCCACCCCAGTACCGCATGCGGACCCCCGCACGAGCAAGGGTGGTCTGCGGCTGCGGCAAGGCCGGCCTCGCCATCTTTGCCGCAGTGGTAGAGTACGCCCTTGACGCAGCAGAGGCACGACGCGTAGTCGACGGCGGCTGCGGGCGAGCACAGGCACTTGTTGCGGCAGAGCCAGGCGGCGGGCGGCGGGCGGGGCTTGGTGCACGCCTCGCAGCGGCACCGCCCGCACCACGAGCAGATGATTGACTCTCCGTCAGCCTCGTCCCGCCCACTCTTGGTGAAGGTGATGGCTGCAGGTTGTTTACTGATGACTGGGGTGCGGCTGCCCGCCGGCTGCTGCGGCAGCGCTGTGCTGCCGCTGCTGGTGCTGCCCTTGACGGGCGCCGCGGTCACGCTGGTGTGAGAGAAGGTGAACTTTGCTGGCCGTGTGCCGCTGGTGCGGGCTGGGACGCCGTGCACGAGGGCCAGGTCCACGTGAGTTCGTGAGGCCGTGGAGGCATGATGATGGGAGGGGCGAGGCCTTGGCGCCACGCGGTGCTTGAAAGGGGTGTCCACATAGAGGTTGGTGGTGCGCTGGTGGTCTGGGCGGGGCACGGACAGGGTGATGGGGCTCCCCTGGGGGCTGCTGGCGGAGCCCGACCCCCCACAGCCACCCGCGCCGCCCCCGCCTTGGCTGCGACCATCCTGCGACATCACCGGACACACGCGCCGGGCATCATGTCCTCAGCCGCCGCTCCACAACTCTGCAAGACAAGGAATAACAACTTTTAACCACCGCTCAACAACCTCAACGGATACCTTCACTCTGGGTTAAATCTACGATTCAAAATTCTTATCCAACCTAACCTAACCTAACCTGACCTAACCTAACCTAACCTGACCTAACCTAACCTAACCTAACCTGACCTAACCTAACCTAACCTAACCTGACCTAACCTGACCTAACCTAACCTAACCTGACCTAACCTAACCTAACCTAACCTAACCTAACCTAACCTAACCTGACCTAACCCTAACCTGACCTAACCTGACCTAACCTAACCTAACCTAACCTAACCTGACCTAACCTGACCTGACCTAACCTAACCTAACCTAACCTAACCTGACCTAACCTAACCTGACCTAACCTAACCTAACCTGACCTAACCTAACCTAACCTAACCTGACCTAACCTAACCTAACCTGACCTGACCTAACCTGACCTAACCTAACCTAACCTAACCTGACCTAACCTAACCTGACCTAACCTAACCTGACCTAACCCTAACCTAACCTAACCTGACCTAACCTAACCTAACCTAACCTAACCTGACCTAACCTAACCTGACCTGACCTAACCTAACCTAACCTAACCTAACCTAACCTGACCTAACCTAACCTGACCTAACCTAACCTAACCTAACCTGACCTAACCTAACCTAACCTGACCTGACCTAACCTAACCTAACCTGACCTGACCTAACCTGACCTAACCTAACCTAACCTAACCTGACCTAACCTAACCTGACCTAACCTAACCTGACCTGACCTGACCTAACCTGACCTAACCTGACCTAACCTGACCTAACCTAACCTAACCTGACCTAACCTAACCTGACCTAACCTAACCTGACCTAACCTAACCTGACCTAACCTAACCTAACCTGACCTAACCTAACCTGACCTAACCTAACCTAACCTGACCTAACCTGACCTAGCCTAACCTGACCTAACCTAACCTAACCTGACCTAACCTAACCTAACCTAACCTAACCTAACCTGACCTAACTTGACCTGACCTAACCTAACCTAACCTAACCTAACCTAACCTGACCTAACCTAACCTGACCTAACCTAACCTAACCTGACCTAACCTAACCTGACCTAACCTAACCTGACCTGACCTAACCTGACCTAACCTAACCTAACCTGACCTAACCTAACCTGACCTAACCTAACCTAACCTGACCTGACCTGACCTAACCTAACCTAACCTAACCTAACCTGACCTAACCTAACCTAACCTGACCTAACCTAACCTAACCTAACCTAACCTGACCTAACCTGACCTAACCTAACCTAACCTGACCTAACCTAACCTGACCTAACCTAACCTGACCTAACCTAACCTAACCTAACCTGACCTAACCTGACCTAACCTAACCTGACCTAACCTAACCTAACCTGACCTAGCCTAACCTGACCTAACCTAACCTAACCTGACCTAACCTAACCTGACCTAACCTAACCTGACCTAACCTAACCTAACCTAACCTGACCTAACCTAACCTGACCTAACCTAACCTAACCTGACCTAACCTGACCTAACCTAACCTGACCTAACCTAACCTGACCTAACCTGACCTAACCTAACCTGACCTAACCTAACCTAACCTAACCTGACCTAACCTGACCTAACCTAACCTAACCTGACCTGACCTAACCTGACCTGACCTAACCTAACCTGACCTAACCTAACCTGACCTAACCTAACCTAACCTGACCTAACCTAACCTGACCTAACCTAACCTGACCTGACCTAACCTAACCTAGCCTAACGTAACCTAACCTGACCTAACCTAACCTAACCTGACCTAACCTAACCTAACCTGACCTAACCTAACCTGACCTAACCTAGCCTAACCTAACCTAACCTAACCTAACCTGACCTAACCTAACCTAACCTAACCTGACCTAACCTAGCCTAACCTAACCTGACCTAACCTAACCTGACCTAACCTAACCTAACCTGACCTAACCTAACCTAGCCTAACCTAACCTAACCTGACCTAACCTAACCTAACCTAATCTGACCTAACCTAACCTAACCTAACCTAACCTGACCTAACCTAACCTGACCTAACCTAACCTAACCTGACCTAACCTGACCTGACCTGACCTAACCTAACCTAACCTAACCTAACCTAACCTGACCTAACCTAACCTGACCTGACCTAACCTAACCTACTAAAACCTTGCTTGCATTAAAGCAATCAATTCATAAATGCAATAATAATAATACACACACACACACACACACACACACACACACACACACATCATGTAATACATGTGACCAAACACAGTCAACAATGAGGTTTACAACAAGCAGTAGCCTCGCTTGCTCGCTCGCTCCCCGCCACACATTCCACCCTCACCCTACCCCCGGCGGTGTGACCCACGCAACGCCTGACAATAAAAATTACGCACCGATCACCTCCGCTCGGCCATGCTTGAAGCCAGGATACATCTCATGATGCAAAATGACTTCATGAACCACTACCAGAAGCCATCAACATGAGTCATATCGCGAAAGACGATTCTGAAACGCCATATGAGAATTATGATCGCGCTACGTCTGATTCGTGTGCCATCTCGAAGCAAAGTTCAAAGCTTCGTTACGTTATAACAACTACTTCATTCTAGGAGAGACTAATCGCATCAAGAGCGATGAGTTAGCGAGTACATAAGCGTCTGGAACTGGGGTCCTGAGATGTGGTGTGAGAGTGGGTGTGCTAAGCCACACCTCGCGTGCCTGTACTTGAAAGCGAGTAACATGCTATGTTACTCTGTGTTCTGACGCTCAGCTGACGGCTATATATATATATATATATATATATATATATATATATATATATATATATATATATATATATATATATATATCATTCGTCCTGCCCAGTGTGCCGTGCTGTGCGTACGACCAAGCTAAGCGCTACGCTAAGCAGCTGGGGGAAGGGGGGGTGGAGGAGGATGGGGGAGGGGAGAGGACTTAATAGGGCTAGGGAAAGGAATGTCTCTCCACGGCGCGTCTGTAGCCACAAAGAATTTATTTCAATAGGATCTTTCCACCGGCATCCGGTGGACCTTGGGGGGTGGGGGGGTGGTGGTCTTTGGGAGGGAGGGAGGGATGTAGAATGGAACGCAAAGGAACGAGAATGAAGAGAGGATGGGGAGGGGACAGTGTAGAATGGGACAAAGCGAAGGAGAATATGAAAGGGAAGACGCATCGTCAATATCATATGAGATATTTAAGAGGAAAAATATATATATATAAAAACACGATATAATTTGAAAAAAAACAGTAATTACGAAATTACGATCAAAACAGCCAGTCGTGAACTATGCTATGACAAAGGTAAGGTCAAACTGTTATCATATGTAACTGTGCTGTTAGCGCATATTCCAAACACAGGATGTTAGAAACAAAGGAGCTATGTTAGACCATCTCAAGAGTCAAATTAAAGTAACCAGTACATGGCAAACAATTGTGTTTAGCCAGAATATATTTCATACTATATATATATATATATATATATATATATATATATATATATATATATATATATATATATATTGAATTTCTTTCGTCTGTTTCCCTGCGCTACCTCGCAAACGCGGGAGACAGCGACAAAGCAAAATAAATAAATAAAATAAATATAGTGAATCTAAACGTATCACAAAAACAAATAATCATTTGTAAACTCATGATTTTGACAACACAGACTTCTGGTTTACACAGAAGGTATACAGCGGGAGGTGATGGTTATAATTTGGCCCGGCAGAGGTAGGTATGGGGAGGGGGAAGGGGGGGGGGGATGAAGGGGTGGTGCTGCAGGGAGGGGGAGGAGGGGAGGAGGGGAGAGGGGGGGTAGAGACAGGATGAACAGTGGGGGTAATGGTCAATGCAGAGGGGGGTGGAGGGGGAGGGTTAGGGTGGGGGGGGGATTTAGGGAGAAGGGGGGGAGTGGAAAGGGGGTGGGGAGGGGGGGTTGCATGGCACAGACGCACGACTGATGGTTTTCGTCTCGTACGAAAATGTGCACAAAAAAAAAAAAAAAAATAGGGGGTCGTTAATGCACTATAATGGGATATAGAAAACGAGACGATGGTTGTTTAGAGGATGCGGGGGAGGGAGGGAGGGGGGCGAGGGGCGGGTGGCGTTGTGGGTGGGGGTGGAGGGGGGGGGAGTGTATAGAGGGAGGGAGGGAGGGAGGGAGGGAGGGAGGGAGGGAGGGGGGTTGTTGGAGGATGGGGGGAGCGGATGTGGGTCACTCGTGTAGAACTCCGACTTCCTTTCTCACACTGACTCCGGGGCAAGAAGGCCGTAAGTCCTGCCTACTACGCTAGGGCGGGCGCGCGTACGGTAGGCCGGGGGAAGAGTGGGTCTTATTGGCTCTGGGGTTTCTCAAAGTCAGGATAAGAGGGGCGTAAGGCGGCCTGGGCCAGCAGGAAACTCAGCAAATCCACACAGATCGTCAGGGGGGGGGGGGGGGGGGGGCCTACCATGCCACCCACCCACCCGGGGGCCCCACCATGCCACCCACCCACCCACCCACCCACGGTACCTCTACATACCACCTACGACAAACCGAGTACCATCCATACCCAGCCTAAGTACCTCCACCTCACACGGTACACACCCAAAATACCGTACCACCAAACACCCATCTTGATATATCTAACGGTACATGTACCCTATGTATCACCACATCAATTATGATTATATATATATATATATATATATATATATATATATATATATATATATATATATATATATATATATATATATATTCCTTCTAATCCATGGGGAAATGAAACATGTTCCCAAGTGCACTTTCGTGTAATGATCACATCATCAGGAGAGATACAAGAATGAGATTGATGACGTAGAACAATCAGTTGATATACAAGGAAGAGACGTAACTAAGACGCCATTGGTAAACAAGCGTTACCGGATGGTAACGAATGGTAATCACCATCAGGTAACGCTGGTTTACCAATGGCGTCTTGGTAACGTCTCTTCCTTGTACATCAACTGACTGTTCTCCGTCTTCTATCTCACTCTTGTTATCTCCCCTGACGATGTGATCATTACACGAAAGTGCACTTGGGAAATTATCGCGTCTCATTTTCCGAGTGGTTTCATACTTTCAATATGATGTATTCGAAGTAGAGACTGCATTCACAGACCTCTATCCCATAAATCAAAGCTGTGGTGAGAATTCATGGTTTTTATCATATAAAAACATTTTTAAAAATGTTTTCTTTTCCAAGCAAAGTTTAATAAGGGCAGACTAAACTAAATATGACAAAAAAATTATATACCATCTCTTCAAAGGGGAGGCATTTCATCTGGTATCCCTTTTCTCACTATAGGTACTTTATACACTATCTCACTATCAGTACTTTATACAATACCTTGCGGTGACATTCACAATACACTTCACATACAATGTTGCTCAAGTGCACACTTACACTACCACACCAAGCGGGCGTGCGTTCTCCACCCTAAAAATATACACAGAGGCAACCCTTTGTTATAATATTCCCAGAAGTGTCAATAATCAATCGTTTCATCGGTCTATATATAGCTATATACATCTATAAACATATATATACTTCTCTATCTGTCGATCAATCTATCTATATATCTAATAATCTATCTACCTACCTACCTATCTGTATACACACACACACACACTCACACACACACACATATATATATATATATATATATATATATATATATATATATATATATATATATATATATATATATATACATATATATGTATATCAAATTCAGACGTCAAATACATAGAGGCACGACCATATTGCACAGTCAATCTTATGATCATTCAAATTATACTTCAATGTCTTTTTTTTTGGCTTTCTCAGTATTCTGAGAACGTTATTTCCTTCCTTTTAACTTATGCGACTTCGCGCCAACCGCGCAGCGATAAGCCACGGGTCTTACGACAGTTAGTATTTTTCAAAGACATGTATTCCCACCACCCCCACACACACACACAAATTGTGGACTGGGAGCGACACGCTATGTAATCTAAACTTCCCTAAAACGTCACATCGTGTGTCTAATTCCATGAACGCTGCGTCAAAGTCTCTCTTCTTTTTTTTTCTCCTTCTCCCGTGTTTCAATGCATCCTCTTTATCACTTCAAACGTTTATTTGTGGACAATATCGCTCCGAACGTTTCAGGGTCCTTACAGATTGCATTGGGCAGTTTTCAAGGCCATGTGCATTACTACAAATGTTTATGAGATTCTGAACACTACTACAAACGTGTCAGAAACCCTAAACACCACTGCTTCAAACGTTTCTGAACCTCTTTAACTACTGCTCCAAACGTTTCCGAGTTCCAAACCACTGCTCCAAACATCTCTGATTTTTCCTTAAATACGGTAAGAAACGTTTCCCCAGAAACTTTGAACAAAAAAAAAAACATTTAAGAATTTCCTAAACATTTCTCAGTTCCCTATAGGCAAACCACACATTTCTGAGCCCTTTCACCCCACACTATATACATTTCTCATCTCTAAAGTGACATCACAAATTTCCCTGCCCTAAAACATGAAACCCCACCTATTTCTACGTACCTTAAACCACACCAGAAATCCCAAGCCACACCATATATATATATATATTTCTGAATCCTTCAAGCCACCTTACTTTTTCTTAATCCCACAGACATTCCTGATTCCCCCCCACACAAAATGAAACACTGTGATCGCCCAGCTTCACATAAGATCCAGTAAATAATGCCTCTCAGTTGTTTTTTATATATATCTTCTGATGATAATGGTGAAGGAAATCACGTCAGACAAACTTAAACAGGGTAATTTCAACGAAGGTTGAATATATCATACAAATACTCACATTGAAACACAGTTCAGTACCAGTTACTACAAACATTTGAATATATGCCTTCCGGTATGCAAATTATGTATGCAAATTATGTCTAAAGTACAATGTAATAGATACTACAGTCAACATTTCTCTTTTCTCATATACATGTTATTTCTTAAAAAAAAAAAGAAACGCGAGAATTGCCATTACTGAAGCAGCCAATCAGATATCGCTAACGCATTTCAAATACGGCTATCGTAAAGTCCCTTTGTGTATGAAACACAACGTAATATATCGCTAACGCATCGAATTTAAAAATACGACTATCGTAAAATCCGACGATCGCAATCCACAGCGAAGGGCTTAAGTGTGTGCGCCTTCTTCGTCCTTCTTTTACGACAGTTTATTGATTTCCCGGGGAAAAATATATGTATATACTGGTCGGCATGTCCAGCCTAGTAGGAAAAAACTCGCGAGTACCAATATTAATTCGAAGCCAGGGTCACGAAGGACATGAAAAGACGCCAAGGACACACACGCACACACACACACGAACGGACGCCAAGGACACACGCACATACACGAACGGACGCCAAAAAGGGGGTGGAAATGCACTCACGAACACGACGCCGTTCCAAACGACCCTCGTTAACGACGTTCGTGGCTGCTGCTGCTGGTGTGGTCGTTTCAAACGACCACAGCCTCCCAAACATGCGTGAGGGAGGGGAAAACCCCTCCCTCCCTCCCTCCCTTCCCCTCAATAACCTCGGCGCGAATGAAGTGTGAAAGCTTCTGTCGATGTTCCCACTCAGTCATTTCCTCTTCTCCCCCAAACCCCAACCCTCATGATTATTCATATACATAAAAAATATAAAATAAAAAACATCATCGGAAGTTTCAATAACACACGGGGCGAGGTATGTGATCCAACCCTTGTTAATTCAATTTGGTGTTTCAAAATCGCACATTTTGTTCTCATACCCCGACTCTTGTCTGCCTTATCATCAAATCCTTTTCAGCACGGATGGTGGTAGAGCCACACCCCCCCCCCCCCATCCCCTGAACCGTAAGGGTCAGGTCAAAGGCCAAGCCACCTTGTGCTCAAGGCTCACACCGCTGTGCTCAAACCGGGAGTGTGAACAACACTTAAAAGTTCCACCTCTCACAACAACTCAACAGCAACAAAGTATCAGTTTAACATGATCGAAAACGATTCTGATGACGGAGGCAGGAAATTCAATTCTATTGTTCTAGATTCAGTACCTTTAAATCCATGATAAAGTAGAAGTCATATTCTCTATTGAAATGGGAAAGTATCGTTAAACCTATGCATTAAAAAGAATTTGCTTAGAACATAGTAGGAAGTTATCGAGAGGCAAAGATGCTGATAAAATACACATACACACAATATACATACATACAGACATTATATATATATATATATATATATATATATATATATATATATATATATATATATATATATATATATATATATGGAGACCATTTAACAATGTCATTTCCTGAACACTTTCTTTTTACACTATAATGTAAACTCCTATAAGAGGCTCCTGGGTAAACCACCCATGTATACTTTGGTATACCAATTTCTAACTACACCCATAACCGGTTACCACACACACACACACACACACACACACACACACACACACACACAGAGCTACGCTCCTAAACACACCTTACCACCACACACCTCAAAGCTCAAAACACACACCCTCTATATACCATTACTACTACTACTACTACTACTACTAATATTACTACTACTACGTTCAACACACCCTACCACCACCACCACATCAGTGCCCAAAATACCACACCCCTACCACAGCCACCCCACCTCACACACATACCCTCTCCCTTGAACTTTTTCTATGTACCAATCTGGCAGACTCACACACACACACGTATGAAAAAACCCTAACACAGGTACCTCCACCCAATCCTTGGTACTATGACAAACCAGTATATATATATATATATATATATATATATATATATATATATATATATATATATATATATATATATATATATATATATATCAAATCAGTCTTTTAGGTATCTTTTTAAGAGAATAAACATAAACTTAACATGTGTTAGATAAGAAAATTGACTTAGTTCTTATTGAATTCTTTATATACGTATATATATAAAAAAAAATTACGTATATATATGCCTCTCAAACAGCGGAAGGCGACTTCGAACAGATTCCATTAGTTTCTTTAAGAACCGAGACTAACTACATCCACCAGTCTGCGTCTCTAACACTTAACTAACAACACTTCTAACTTCACTCTAAGTACACAAACAAGAACAGCAATAACTGATGTAACCCTCTAACAGCGTCTTGTGTGTTATCTGAGAGAACAAATACGAAGAGGAAAGAACATCGCTCCTGTATATTTGCATAAACGTTTATTATTGAACCTATAAAGGCCTAAACGTTTATCATTGAACGTATAAAGGTCTTAACGTTTATCACTGAACCTATAAAGGCTTCAAAGTTTATCATTGAACCTGCAAAGGCTTGCGCATTTATCATTGAACGTATAAAGGCTTAAACGTTTAGTATTGGACCTATAAAGACTTAAACGTTCACAACTGAACCTATAAAGGTTCAAACGTTTATCACTGAACCTATACAGAGTTCATATGGGTAACTACGGGTCTATCCTCACCATCTTTCCCTCACTTCTCTTGGGAGCTAAAGGGAAATATATTACACTCAAGGTTCAAGGGAAGTATACAGAAAAGGTATAGACTGAAGATGAACGATATAATGATACATTTAAGATTAACGAGAGAAGTCTACATCTAAGTTTTGCAAGAGGTAAATAAGAAAAATCTTTAACTATGATTACTTACAAATACACCTGTATCATTATCGAAAACTACAGACATGAGAAATGGTTAATATACTTTTATTTATTGGGGGAGATATAAATGATTAATGAGTAATATAAACGAGTAAACATCCAAGGGAATTATAAGTGTATACTTCAGTGGTGAGTCATATCCAAGATTCACAGAAGATCTTCTTGAAATACATCTAAGTACATCACCTCAACTCGGTGTTGTATAGAATATTCATCAGCTGTAAATGACCACCATCGATATTCTAAACGTCTCCCCGTGGCATTTTGTAGCCTTCAAATACCTGATATTCGCAGAATATTAAACAATTCGTGTGTACTCTTTCATTCTTACATTCATACCAGGTAGGGGAACAGTCTTGGTACTTTACGTATCCTGTTCTCAAGAGCTTTATATATATATATATATATATATATATATATATATATATATATATATATATATATATATATATATATACATAGACTTATTTGTTCCAGGAATTGAAAGGTATTCTGAAAGCTTACAATGTTGTTATTACAGAATACTCAAGACTAACATATATTTTCACAGCTGATAAATAAAGGTCTTTAAAAAATGTTCGTAAATATCTGACTGCATTAAGGTATTATAAAAAAATTTAGCAAAAAAAAAAAACTAAAAGTAAATTCAGACATTTAAAAATCCCAGATTTCCTTTCTTTCAATTTTAAAATTCCATCGAACTCACGATCATATGTGCTTCGCCAACAGAGCGAACGGGTACGAATCCTTGAGAGTACCGTGGCCTGGCCCTTGGTCAGGTCAAAGGCCTGGCCATTATCCTCAAGGGTTGGTTTCCTATGTTCATAGGGGAAAAAAGGCCAACACGTGTATCTTCTCCCCTGATGATGTGATTATTACACGAAAGTGCACTTGCGAACTTATCGTATTTCATTTTCCCCGTGGACTCATAGGAATATATATATATATATATATATATATATATATATATATATATATATATATATATATATATATATAAAGGATCACAATTTTGCGCGTGATCAAGTATATTCCTATGAGTCCAGGGAGAAAATGAAACATGATAAGTTCCCAAGTGCACTTTCGTGTAATAATCACATCATCAGGGGAGATACAAGAGAGAAATATAACAGTCAGTTGATATACAACGAGGAGACGTAGCTAGGATATAGACTCATAAGAATGTACTTGATCACACGCAAAACTGTGATCCTTTCCAAAATATATATATATATATATATATATATATATATATATATATATATATATATATATATATATATATATATATGCAAGAGACAACCAATGACCTCTGTATTCCATTTGCAGTTTCAAGTGTTGGTTTTTCTACGAACAGTATCGACCGGGCCCCACACTAGCGTAGCCCGTGCACCAAGCTTCCGTGACGTACACGATCAACCTGCTGTACTTCTATACGAACGCACGTCACGCGTTCGTTCGTGAGTCACGCAGCTTATCTCTCCTCCATAACGAACTAGTTCAACCCTGGCGTTGGTTGATTGTACAAGGTCGGAAATGGTGGTGTGTTCTGCTCCACTGAAACCTATGGGAATATCGAGAACTCCACTGTAAAACGCTATATATATGTTTTCCACTGCGTAAAGAGGATGGTACATAAAACTAATGTCTTTTCCCCAGGGATAGTTCTTACATATATATATATATATATATATATATATATATATATATATATATATGTATATATATATATATATATATATATATATATATATATATATATATATATATATATATATGCAAATACCTTTATCACCTACACTGTAGCATGTTAAAACGAACACGCTAACAAATAGCACATAATATTTACTTTCACACACATGAATCCTGAATAAAAAAAACAAGTCAAGGCTTCTCTATACTTAAGGAAATATAAAGGACATCTTATGAATCAATCACGAATATGACTGATAAAGATTAATGCCATATTCTACCAGTACCTCAACACGTGAGGGTCTGTTCCACATCTTAAAGTATGTTAAGATTATAACTAGCGTACTCTGCTTCTCATGCAAATATTGGATGAGGGAAATTATATGTGTGTGTGTGTGTGTGTGTGTGTGTGTGTGTGTGTGTGTGTGTGTGTGTGTGTGGAAGCCTAATATAGGGATATCCTTAAAACACGCCTTGCTGCATCTCGGTATCTGAACTCGAGACGTCCATCACAGCAATTATATTTTCGCTCCCCTCCCAGCCCATGACACCCACCCACATCTCACCCACCCACTCACACACCCACACCCCCCACACACTACTTAATGAATCACGCGTTCAGCTGTTAAGCTGGAATTTGGTAAAAAAAAAAAAAAAAAGAAGAAAATCACAAACTGTTTGGGATCGTATGAACAGAACAAACCCGACTCCACCACGCCCCCCCAACACACCCACACCACACCCAGCACCACCACCCTCCTCCTCCTCCTTCTCCTCCTCCTCCTTCTCGATACAGTCCTCAAAGTCGGTCTGGCTACAAAAGGGGGAGGCATTTCTCAGAAGTGGAGACCCAGGAGAACACGGCGACTCGGGGAGGGAGTGAGGGAGGGAGTGAGGGAGGGAGTGAGTGAGGGAGTGAGGGAGGGAGGTAACAACTGGGCCACAGCTGAGCTGAAAAATACATCAGATGATCAATATCGCTTCTTCATACGAGTTCTCCCGGCTTGAGGAGGGGGGAAGGGAGGAGGAGGAGGAGGGGGAGGAAGGGGGGGGGGTTTCAGGGTTACTACGGAGTTGGTGCGGGGGAAGGAGGTTGAGGTGGGGGGTGTGGGGGGCTATGAATGACCCGGGCTCGCTCTCGCCCCCCTGAAGGAAGGATTGGCCAATGGGATTAGTCGATCCTGAAGAGGTTGTGATCATGGAGGTGGATGGTGTGAACACTCGTCCTCTGTCTCTTATCCATCCCCCACCCACAACCCACACCTCCTCCTCCTCCTCCTCTCCATCCCTCCTCCTCCCTCGCTTCTTTGGAGGGGGGGTTGGGGGGTTGGGTCAAGGTGTAATGGGGGGAGGGCACGTTCAAAAATCTCTCTTTGCCCACATCTTGTTATCTTTTTATCCTTGGAAGTGCCTGTTGTACCCAAGAGTGAGTGAGAGAGAGTGCAAGACGTGTGTACACACAATGCCACTTCTTCATACCAACATTAATATCATTAATACTACTCATCATAACCAAGAGGTGTCTGTATCTTTACATGGTCTGTTAACAAATGCTCAACATCCAGTCCAGAAACCCATTCTAATACTTCACATCCCCTCATTAATGAGCTTCAAGTTACGCGAGCGCAGCTCACCCGCGAAAACACTTACACTATCCTCACTTATTCAGTCAAACTCTCCCTGCGTCGAGGCAGAGATGAAAACAGGGCTGAATGAGGCGCAGAGGGGGGGGCACGGGGGCCCACCAGACCAGACCCTTCAATCATGGTGTATCGTCTAAGTTTTACTTATTTATAAACTTGATCTCCCTACCACATCCCTTCTTCGTTCAGGACGCACACAACACGAACCACATGTGTTTTTCTCTACGTATTTATATCACATACTCTTCCCCTCCCCCTCTCCCACCCCAGCCCACCTTTTTTTTTTTTTGCTATGGGGGCTAAGTGCCACAGAGCGAAGGTTAGGGGAGGGGGGAGAGGAGGGGGGTGACGTAAGGATGCCAAATACACAGTTGCGAATGTGCTTTTCTTCTTCTACTAAGTTCTTGAATCTATGGATATTCCACGTTCGCATGAACATGGCCTTCCCCCCTCCCAAATACGATCTTTTCATTCGTGATGGACCCTATAGACAACAGGCCCCCCACCTCTCTCTCTCTCTCTCTCTCTCTCTCTCTCTCTCTCTCTCTCTCTCTCTCTCTCTCTCTCTCTCACTGAAGCCACCACCCACCACCACCACCACCATCACCACTAGTGAACAATGGCACAAAACAGTGGACATCAGGGCGACGACACACGTCATCTAACCCTGACCATGGTTAAAGAGATATTTCTAAATGGGATCCTGTACGATCAATTCACCTCGAAACCATAATAATCACACCGGCACCACCGCCACAGCCGCCCCGCTGCCAGACGTCCGCGCGGATCAACCCACCCACCCACCTAATGTTGACATTAAGGGGACCTTCACAAAATCTCTCTCTGCAATGGCTCTTACTCAAGTATTAAACACCTCATCCTTACCACAATAAGACAGGGGCCTCCCCAACCCCCTAACCCACGCCCTGATCAATGGAGAGCCGTGGGGAAAACAGAAGACCACAACGAAAAAGTAGGGCATTAAGAAAGTAGGGAACTATGCCATGACTAGAAGAACGACCATCTGGATTTTAAACGCTTGAAATACACTATAAATCCTCAAGGACAACACTGAAAACGTAAACACTTCAACCTCAAACACTTACCAGAGGCCAAGCTGAAAATCTCCTGGCTCAAGTCGCAGATGCAGAAGCTGTTCCCTGTGCACGAAGCAAAGTGACCAAAAATGAGTTGGAAGATCCAGGTGGCCATTTGAGGTACGTACAGCTTTAAGCACAAGAGACGACAAAGGCTCAAACTAAACCACACACCAACAGCTAAGACGAGCAACATACCCCTACCCCTTCCACAGCGATTGAAATATGGAAAAATTATTTCCTCAAAATAAACAAAAAACTACTTCATTTTGAATTTATGAAAGGTGAGACAACTGCTTATCAAAATCTTCACATGCAAGAGATACTACGAAAAAAGAGAAGAAAAATCATTACTATAATTTTGAATCGTGTGTGTGTGTCTGTGTGTGTGTCTGTGTGTGTGTGTGTCTCAAGCCAACGTATCACCTACACACACACAAAAAAAAAGAAAAACAAACTTGTCCATTTCTGAGCCATTTCTGACCTGCCTCAACCCTTCCCCAGCATCTGAGGCAAATGTAGATACTCAATTGATCGATCCCGGGTTATACTTTATACACGCCACGAACATTTCTCCAACCTTTCAACAACGAGAAAAAAAAAAACGAATTAATATATACCAAAAGCCTTCGAGACTCAGACAACATAAACCATCAAAATGTCAAGCGACATCGACTACAACATAGGGCGATGCTCCACACATGACTGACTTTCTTAAATAACAAATCTTTAATATTTAACAAGGGCAAGGAGTCTTCTTGTTCACCGTGCCTTAGGTGTGGAGCTCACGAGGAGGAGCAATGCAGGAATCGCCATTTTCAATGAAGAAAATGTTATGAAACAGCAACCGTGAGGCGATAATACAGGAGGAGGGTATAAGTAGCGACATAAAATCTATGAATAAATGGGTTCATGCCAACTAGGAGGAGATGAAAATGCGACCCAAACACCGTAAACATGGTCTACCACTACCCCTAACACATTCCAACACCATAAATCAACGCATTCCACGATTATGACCAATATCTCAATAGCGTAAGACATGCGTATGCGTCTTCTGGAGAGGGGGGTGGGGGGTTTCATCATACGCAGTTTACGTCACCGGAGCGAGGCAGTGGATGAGCTGTACCCCAACAAAATTGCCCAAATCATCTCCAAAGAATATAAACACCACAACATTATGTCAATCCAAAAATGCGATTGATTCCCCTTCATACAATCAGATCCTTTTAAAAACGAGCATCAAGTTTATACAAGATGCCGAAAAGGAATCGGAATCTCCATAAATGACAAATATGATGAACCCCATCTCTGTACGTCACGACATACAGGAGACGAGTGGGCCTCTCTGTCTTTTATGTGGGAAGTGATGGAATGACTGTCAACAACAACACCATAAACATCATTCCACAGACAAACAAGCCTGGTATATGTAATCATTAAGACAGTCACCTCCTCTAGTACAATACATAAGCTGTCACACAGGTCTTTGTAACGAGGAAGGCAAGTGGTCACATCACACAGGTGTGTGTCTGGCTAGGCCTAACTATGTAACAAATATCATACTACAGTGTTGGAATATATTACAAGTTATATATATATATATATATATATATATATATATATATATATATATATATATATATATATATATATATATATATTAGCGCCACCGGTAGAGAAGTAGTCAATAAACCTAACATTACTTAAAAAGTAAATTCGTCACACCTCTCGCTTCACAGTATCCCAGCATATATATATAATTCTCAGAGGTTATACAAATATCTAAAACTACAATCTGGTTAAATACCTTTCACACAACAACATCCCCCCCACCCTCCATAGTTCATTTGAACTGCTATCTAACCATTTTCCTCAGCCGGTAGAATAACACATTTCACTTGCGTTGCCGGGTTTAAACGTTTGATATGTTCGAGTATGCGAGTATGAGCAGGCTGTGGTATGCCACTTATGCCAACTTGTGGCATGAGCTAAACATATATACTCAAAATATTGAGTGAAACAAATTTTTATATGCAAATTAGATGGCTAATCTGTTTAAGGTATTCATGTCTAAGATATAGCAGTCCCGATTACCTTTCGCCATCATGAGTCTACAGTGATAATGAAAGACTATGAAAATAACTAATAAAATCAGAATCATCATCAGATGTGTTCTAACAACTTTTGGATAAAGAAAACGGAATATGTCATAAACATACAAAATACAAGAGAGAGAGTTCTCGTCATTTGAAAGGGATTGAGGGGTGACAGAAATCATAATGAGGGTGGTGACCACGGACCTGGATTTGATATATACATAACATCCACCTCCTCACGACCAGTCCATAGTTATATACGAAAAACTGAAACTAAAGTTCTGCACGATCCAATCAACACCTGTCAAATAAACAGGTGTGTTTCCTTTATGTTAAATAAACAGATGTATAAAGGCAACTGTTCAGTTACGTTTACTTTATGCTCAATAAACAGATGTATAAAGGCAAGTGTTCAGTTATGTTTCCTTTATGTTCAATAAACAGATGTATAAGGGCAAGTGTTCAGTTATGTTTCCTTTATGAGAGAACCACAGACAATACCATACAAAACACCAATACACAATGACCCCATCTATTCTCCACTTCTAAATTAGAGAGAATTTAATCTTATCACATCGCACGGCCACTCTACAGCCCCGTCCAACTCAATCACTTTACCACCACCTAATCCACTACGAATCCATAAAATCCGCGAAAGAGCCATTGACGACCAGACGTAACTACCTTCTCTTACGATCAATCCAATCATGAATAACTTAAGGAAATACCTGATCGATGTTCTAACTCACGCTCAACACATTTGGGCACCAGTAGCTGGTGGTTCTTCCTCCTCCTCCTCCTCGACCTCAATATTTGCACCTCGAACATGGAGGATCCGACTGCATACAATGGTCTCCAACGCCATCAAGACTCGTCCAAGGGTTTCAAAATGCCAGGGGCACGAACGAAAATCTACCATTTAGTGGTATCAAGCAATAAGTACTGGTATCATGACTATTATCATTAGTTATCTCAAGACTTAAGACACGACCTCCTCTTTCAAAATACAGCCCTTGAGGCTTGTATTAACCCCAGGACTCTTATCCTAAGAACTCCTACAGCGTCAGGGATGTGCTATACTGACCAGCAGAGGGGCAAAATGGATGTCTATGAAGCGAAGAGTTTTTGGACTGTACACTCTTATTTCAAAGTAATGCCTCGTCAAAGGTGATTCTTTTTCTTTTAACTGTAGTGCAACCTGAAGCAGATGAAGGAAGACCTATAACTGAAAAAAATGACCATATGGGAGTTTCTAAATGTGAAATGTACGACAGGAATGGAGGACCTGTGTGGAACCACTTATTTTACTTTTCTTTTTTTGCGACATTCCCAAAACACTACAATGTCTCGGGTGACTTGTCTCTCTTAGCGGATCACAATACTAATTATACCAGGTGCAATTTGATGAGTGCCCTAATTACCCCCCTTCCCTCCCGCCTTGTAGTACCACGTGGTGCTGTTAACAAGGAACTAATCTTATTTGCTATATCAATCAATATCAATAATAATAATAATAACGACCGGGGAAAGGAATGGTTGAGTCACTTGGGAGAAAGTTACTCGATCAAAGACACATTTAAGTTCTATATCAACTGACTGTTATATCTATTTCTTGTATCTCCCTTCATGGTATGATTATTACACGAAAGTGCACTTGGGAACTTATCGTGTTTCCTTTTCCCCGTGGACTCATAGGAATATATATATATATATATATATATATATATATATATATATATATATATATATATATATATATAATGTGGGGATCGTGAGGAAATGCACTTATTCCACTCAAGTTACACCTGAAACATAAACCAAAGGTGATACATGGAAAAACCTGTTCATGTCCTGCTTTTCTCAGAAGTGACCTAACCTTTGCTCCCAGGATTATGATATATACACTGTCCGAGCATATATATATATATATATATATATATATATATATATATATGAGAGAGAGAGAGAGAGAGAGAGAGAGAGAGAGAGAGAGAGAGAGAGTCCTGAAACAGACGTACGATTTGCTGAACTTCGTCAGGAGGGAAATGGGTGTTGTTGATCGTGGCTTGTGATGGAGGTTGTGATACTGTGACACACTGATGGGTAACTATGTCACGTTCCTTTAGTACTAGGAAATGGTATACCTCGAGGAGGAGGAGGAGGAGGAGGGGCGCCTCCTCGTCAGAACACGAATTCTCATGTGTATATACTTTCCCCCTCTGTTTCGTATCGGTTCAGAAGGCTTAAATCGTGAGCACATTCGAAGCAGATCAGAAAATAAACTAGAGAACCTAACGAATCAATGATAAATGATGTTTAACGCAATGATTACCGATGTTAAATGATGTAAGAGGATAGGTACACAGTTACGCCCCAAAACATACCAGGCTTCCCCCACACCCTAACTCCCCCAACAGTCTACAAGTCTAACCACGGGCCATCCCAGCAACCCTATTCCCCCATTATATCCAAACTACAACATCCATCCAACCCTTCCTCAGCACGTTAAATTTCTTCTCATGTCCCCAACCCCATCACCAGCACTACACACCCATTTCCCCCTCACGTCATCCCGCACCCCATTCCTTCACCACAATTTCCAGCCCTTCCTAATTAGAATCTTCAACCACCTTTCCTACCACCATAGCCTCATCCTTTCCCATACCACAATCCTCCATCCACAACATCATAGCCACCCTTTACAGTACCACAACATATACACAACCCCCCCTGTACATCACTAACCACACACCCCTTTCCCCGTATGCCACAACACTCCTCCACCCCTCGCTACCAGCACCCCTTCCTTCACCCTGGGTGCGCCCCACCAAGGAAGGGCTCCGACCAGCCCGGCCATTTTCACTGCAAGCCGATAATAGTTCTCCAGCGGATATGAAGACGCGCTACTAGCAGGAACTTCCTGTCTGGGCTACGTAGCAGCGGCGCTTACCCAAACTCTCCATTCCCTCTCTCCCTCACACACCACTCGCTCTCCCTCCAGCGGGGGGGGGGGGGGTTACATTAATCCCTCCCTCTGTACAACGTAAACTATAAACTCTCCTTCCTTCCCCTATAACATATCAACAAATACATCCATCTCTCTACTTCTACAAAGAAAAAGAAAAAAAAAAAAATTCCGCTTGGATATAGTTCTCCATCTTCCTGTAGCCTCGAGTGTGTGTGTGTGTCTGTCCCTTCTCACTTGTACGTGTGTGTGTGTGTGTACACTATAACCACCTAGCAACTCCACTTCACACGGTGGTCTTTTGAGTGTCAAGCTCTGGTCCTTCCTCGATCGCCACAAACGTTACCAAAGAGCAGTCACAATAACCACACTTGTTACAAGAATCGTCACAACACCTAAACTAAGTCACTTGAGCCGTAACACTACTTGAAGTATATCTCCACTGTTACCAAAAATCGTCACAACCACGAGACTAAGTTACTGGAGCCGAAAAAGGTGTTTCTTGAGGTTACAGGAATATGTATTCTTGAGGTTACAGGAATATGTATTCTCCCTTCTTAAATGAGGCAGAGATATGAAATATTAGAGAAACAGAACTGTGAAAAGGCAATTGGGGTGGGGGTTGTTAAAAGGGGATGGATGGCTCGTGAGGTTGTAAAACTATTGTCAGATGGGATGGGGTTGTGTGGGGGTGAGGGTGGGGGTGAGGGTGTTTGTGTGGGTGGTAAATGCAGCCTGGGTGAGGGTGGGGATGGAAGGGATGGGGGAAAGGAGGGTGGAGGGAAGGTGGTCGCATGAGCATAATGAAACTGTCCTTAAAACCTAAATTCTTATACAGAAACGCCCAGCAACAACCACAAGGACCACGGGGGGAATTTACAAACGTCCCTCTCTGTTTATTACCACCAGCCTTAACCTTGTGACGACTTTAAGATACATAATGCTAGAAAGACGTATCGTTCCTTCGTCTTTACACACACACACACACACACACACACACACACACACATATATATATATATGTGTGTGTGTGTGTGTGTGTGTGTGTGCAATGCCTTTTCATGTAAACCACGTGTTCATCGCGTTTCGAAATATACTATAATGAACATTATGAAAAGTTCAATTACCTTGGAATCTCGCTCAGCTGTTTGCTATTCTTTAACAAGACAGAAAAGAAAGACTTGTAATATTAATATATATATATATATATATATATATATATATATATATATATATATATATATATATATATATATATATATATCATATTCAAGGTCACACTGATGAATGTCATTAAAACTAAATAATCTTCGTAAATTTCATGAAAATCTTGAATTTGTGATAACATTTAAATACATCTATCGATAATGACTGATCCCCTTATATGTTCTCTGGCCATTCCCTCACTTCAAACTATTGTACCTGTCATCTACCATACCCACAAAACAAATAGTTTACGTCGAAGAACGTTGACCGGCAGTCATATATATATATATATATATATATATATATATATATATATATATATATATATATATATATATATATATAATGAGTTAGGCTCTTGTATCATAGCCCTAAAGTATTTGAAACTTACTAACTTAAGCCACGTAAATTGTAACTAACATTACAGCTAAACAAAACCTGCCACATCCTCTGACCTCTGTGGCACCAAGGTGTAACTGAAACAGTATTGTCCAGGCAATTTGTGAAGAGCAGAGAGAATAATGGTGGTAGACAGGACAGGGCAACAAAACCACCTCCCTCTCTCTCTCTCTCCCTCCATCCACCTCCTCCCCTTCCAGCCCTCTAGCGGCGCGCGGACGCACCACCACCAGCAGCAGCAATGGTGGTGGCGCGTCCGCGTACCGGACCAGACAGGATGCCGGTGCTGCTTCAGCACGGATGTTGCGCGCTCTTCCGGCTGGGTTATTGAGGAAACACTGCCGCCATATATAAATATATATATATATATATATATAACTAATTCATCCATGGGGTGGAGGGGAGGTTTATGGTCCTCTGTTGACCGTGAACAATGAAAAAATATTCATCCCGTGGTGGTTTCCACACCAGAGTTTATAACCAGTGAGAATGATAGAAGGGTGTTTACCACGACTCCATTTTTTTTTGAAGGTTATGGATACCATACAAATAATTAGATAAGACTTATCTAACACTCATCACTAAACCAAACACTACCATAACTGCAAACTAAAAACTCCTTGTTCATCATTTCAATATCTGGGAGTGCATAGAAGTCCCTAATAAGCGTTAAAATATTCAATCAAACTTGACGTATGGAATATACGAGTGTAACGATTTAACATGACTGAGAGCAATATGCTGACACAAATAATTCTATATAATACATTCAGCCACACGTCAGTGGCCAGCCACAGTGGACAATGCCTCACACGAGCACCAAACATGCCTCTTCTAAAACGTTGTCAAACCCATATATACCAACTTCTGTTTTCTACTCGAATATCTATTGTCCAGCGAGAAACACTTAAAATATCTACTGTCATGTGAGGCAACCCAACTCACGAAAGATTACACCCGTCCTAACCCATTCTTTTTTGCTCCATTTGACGAAGAGGAAAAGAAAAGGTTGCAGTAGTCATTGCCAAACCAAGCAAAGTCCTTTCTGTGTACCCCTTTCTGTGCCCCATCTATCGAAAGTTCTTTGACACTCGTTGAAATACAAAGGTCTCAAACCATTCAGAAAAAAAACAACAACCCTAGTTAAAAGAAAAAGCCACAAGCTTTTCGTCCTTGATTCTTAAGGGGGTCTGAAAGTGGCGCCCTGTGAGCCCCCCTATCCCCCAGGCCCCCCTGCTGGCGACTGACTTAATGAATGGTAAGAGTTGAGTAGTGGGTGAGTGTGTTATCGGACGTGATGATAAGGCGAGAACCCACTCACACACACACACACACACACACACACACACACACACACACACACACACACACACACACGCCGCAACAGACCACCACCGCCAACCGTTCGTTAACAGACTTAGACCCACAGACTTAGTCGACCAGAAGTTCCAACATGATTTACACATGTATGTTCACCATTCTCTACGCACGACAAATATATATATATATATATATATATATATATATATATATATATATATATATATATATATATATATATATATATAACCGGACAGGACACATACCTTACATACCATTCTTTTAAAAACAACATTATCGTAACATAAGTCACAACATGAATTTAAAACAACACGTAAGCTGCACATTATAGTATCAACGAAAATAACAGTGGGTAGGGAAGGGAGGGGGGGGAGGGGGGGAGGTTGAGGAAGGGGTTGGAGGAAGGGAAGGGAAGGGGAGGAGAGGGGGCCCCCCACACACCACACCATGAGCCTCGTCCCCTAAGAGACGGTCGGGCGACCTCCGTAGAGACACTGCCTGGGAAACAGGAGGTTCAAACCAACCATGATTTCATTCATAGTCACCTACCCCCACCCCTTTCATCCCCCACATCCCCTTTTTTTGACCAAAAATCTGGCCATCAGGATTGAAAAGGAAGAAACCACCCTCCCTCTTCCTCCCCCCTCCCCCGCAGGGTGCTCATGATCCCCCCAGCAATGACGTCAGAGTGATCAAGACATATGAGGCGTATTGAATGACGAGGGAGGAGGAGGGGGTCTGGTCTTCCTTCGCCCAGTTACCCCGAAGACCTCGGCGAACAAGCCATATGTTGGGTACAAATGACAAGTCACTCTTGGTTTCACACTCCCTATCATCACACACACACACACACACACACACACACACACACACACACACACACACCATACCATCAGGCACATTCAAATTCCTTTATCTACTTTTCCCCCCTCCCTCCTCCTCCTCTCTCGCTCCTCCTCGGCCGTGGGGCCTTGTGGGTCGAGAGAAACACATACGGGGGGCGCGCGCGAATGGAGAATAGAGGTGGGTTGGGGTGGGTTGGGTGGTGGGTGCCGGCATCCTGTCGCCATAGCCACGATGACTGGACTGTCGCTTGACAGGAGAGACTAACTGGCAGTGGCGGAGGAGCCCGAGCCCGCCCGCCCCCGGCCTCGCCTCCCTCTCGCACAACCTTTCAAAATCTATCTCGCACACAGTACCGAACGAACAACGACCCCCCCCCCAAAAAAAAAAAAAAAAAAGGTAGTGAAGTAAAAGGCACAGACGAATATTGCAAAGGGTGGGAGTACATGACCGTAAAACCCACTCACTCCTACATGGGATCAACATTCTGGCCACACGTAGCCATATAGAGACAAACAATTCAACATGTGAACTATGGTAGCTAAACATCCATGCTAAACACGCCCCATGACAGAATTTCCATACATTATACATTCATGTTTCAATGCATGAGCGTTATGGCACCATACATATCGACATACGTGAATGGTCAACATAAAACCTATATATATATATATATATATATATATATATATATATATATATATATATATATATATATATATATATATAACAACAGAGAACATACCTACATATACTGAAACCAAACTTGAATATCCTACTGTGCCATATCTATTGTAAAATTCCCTCGCTACACAAGATCTTGCTCTGCCTATCCATAAGAACTTCAAGCACATAAAATCCCTAAACCCTACGCCTTAGCTACCCACCCTCTTGGCAATCTTAATTCCACCGAGGCAGACTCAAGCTCACAAATGCCTACCTACGAAGCATCTTTCAAGGAAAAAATGACGTTCAATGATGTTCGTGAGAGATCATACTGGTAATAATCACACGGGACACAACAGCACGGAGACATGAGTGTGTGTTCAAGCGAGCAGCCATGTCAAGCAACTAGGAGGGCGGGGAGACGCCGTTGTAAAGGTTGGCCTCAGATGGAGGGGTAGGGTGGTGGTGCTGGTGGTGGTCCTCCTTCATATGAACACCCCTCTCCTGGTGGCCAGGAACCAGCGTGTGCCACTAGGCCAGCTCCGGTGAAAATCGCAGATGTCCTTCTTGCCCGGAGCACAAGAGAAACTCAAGGGTAGAGAACATTTGTTTACCCAAAAGCTTCTCACTTCTTATTCACTAATCCAGTCATGTTCTTTCCTTTTTTTTTTCCTTTTTCTGTGGCACACACTTTAAGTTTCAAAACGTCTTTTTTTTATATATTTATATCTATTTTTTTTTTCTTCACAATCTGTACGTTCACCACTGTTATATACATATATGTTTTATTCAACAATCACTGGGGCAATATTCGACTTAGAAAAACATAGTCACTTCTACTACTACTGCTACTACTACAACTCCAATTCAGGCAGGGCGTCGGGTCGAATTCATTTTTTCCAAGGTCCGATTTTCACACGGCATTTGCACCTACTCTCCTTATCCATTTGGTAGCACAATTATTATTATCGGCAAACGTCACTCAGTTACTTCACTCTTAAGAGAGAGAGAGAGGGGCCGATTCTGGCTGGCCTGCGCCAACCACAATTGTTTTTCGGGGGTGGTGGAGAGAGAGAGAGAGAGAGAGAGAGAGAGAGAGAGAGAGAGAGAGAGAGAGAGAGAGAGAGAGAGAGAGGTGGAGGTGGAGGAGGAGGAGGAGGGAAGAAAGTTGATGTTACATAAAGCACTCCAGTACACAAGATAAGCAGACTTCTCAATTCATCCACCCCCGGCTCCTTCTTCTTCTCTTCTTCGACTCGACACATACCACTTGCCACGAGAATATACCCCCACAACCCCCAACCACCCCACCCAGTGGCCCCGCGCCCCCTCCCCCAAAGCAGGCTGGTGGTGTGGTAGGTGTAGTAATCGTCGTCTCGACCTCACCACTGGCAGCAGGACGGGGGATAGAGCAGTGCGGCGCAGCGGCCCAGCACCACCACCGCCACACATGCTCCGTTTTACCCACATTTACACCACTAAAAGACACTTCTCCACTCATTTCTTGCGGCGAGGACGTTGCTTGTGGCACGATACTTGACAGGACTTGGCTCCCGACACCTGCAAGGCCTAGTGTGGCTTGTGGGATCACGGCCTAGAAAGCTTCAACTAGGTTTTTATGAATGAGATTGAACTGCTCAACATCACTGAATGAAATGGCTGCTCCTTTAACACAACTCCACCTCTCGCCTCGTGTAACTTACCTATTCCCACAAATTAGCATCAGTAGGTAAATCCAAAATCGATGATAGTAGAGCAGAGCAAGGTGGATGAGGTTTCTGATAATCCAAATGTCGATATAATCCTTAGGAGCACACGGCAGGAGTGTTCACCCTCTCACAGTTGGACCAAATATGGACCCTCAGCGTCAGCCCAGCCCAGGCGAGACACGGGCGAGTCCACTCCGGCGGGCGCGGGGGGATACACTCCAATCCTTAGCACACTAATTCTAATATTCAAGAAATACTTGTTTTAACCTTCCTCACTCTTAGGAATATTATCAATTGCAGTATGGGTCTAAGAAATCTTCATAAGAATATCATATACTCGCAAATCGGATGAGTGTTTGATGTAATCACGAAAATGTTAAAAACATACACTCGATAACATTCCCCCGGTTTAATGAATGTGTTTAGAGCGGTCCTTTGTATTACAATATTAGCTTATGCTAGGCGTCAACCTGATGTACAACGTTGTAGTGAAAGGCAAGAAAAATAAGCGAGATTTGCCATAATACAGAAGAAAGGTGGGGACACGAGCAACAGGCGTTAGTTTCATTCATAAGAGCGAACTCCAGTCTGCCGGACGTACGATGCACCCCTTTCTTCAGGGAATAACAGCTTAATAACACTCAAAATAACCTCGAAACTTAACGGCCGTGTATCTTCTGAGGTAGACTTACCATCCTGTTGTACACCTACGCACCGGAGGTTATGGAAGAGGCGTAAATGAAGCCACAACCCCTCGTACCCCCGCCATCCAAAACAGGATGGGGGGGTGGGGGATGGGTGGTTGCCGAGAGTTCTTACACAAATAGTCGTACAAGGCCGGGGTCGGAGGGGTGCGCCAACTATTAATGCGCATATCTCTAAGGGAGTGTTAAGGGAAGGTGGCCCAATCTCCCTTCCCTGACTCACCCCCCCACCCATTCACCAGGAGATGGGGGGTTCCAGGCTTTTAATGGGACATTACATGGCAAGAGGAGTAGTCATATGGTAATGGGACGTCCCATTTAGCCTTCAATACCCCCGTCTTTACATCATCATTATTAAAAGTTATAATAAATGGGGAACATCATCTCTATATATAAAGTGCCACAAACATTAAGTCTTTAGAGTCTTTAAATTTCCCCTAAATAAACTTCAGTGTTCAATATGTAAGACCTGAATTACCTTTCAAGTGTAGGTTTGAATGTAATCAATACAGAGATAGTTAAAAGGACAATAATCACTTATGAATTGTATTGCAATATATGAAGATGTTCACGTATATGAAATCAGAGAAAATGGTTTGATTAATCTATTATCTCTTCTATTTTTAAATATCTATATTTCCCTGCTGTGTGTAACAATCACATGTTTACCAAATGGCGTCCTAGCTTCGTCTCTTCGATGTATATCAACTGACTGTTATATTTCTCTCTTGTGTCTCCCCTGATGATGTGATTATGACACGAAAGTGCACTTGGGAACTTATCGTGTTTCATTTTCCCCGTGGACTCATAGGAATATCTTGATCACGCGCAAAATTGTGATCCTTTCCAATACATATATATATATATATATATATATATATATATATATGCCTGAAACGTATATCAAAATACCACACGATAATAAAAGACGATAAATTCTTAATATAAAAACCATACAGCACAATCAATGATCTAAAGAGACCAGATGATAAACATACCGATTTGCAAATCGCATAATATAATCACCAATCAATCAAGACAAATAAAAATCACCTAAGAAATGATTAGTATTGACTGAAACCCCGAAACGAATCATGGTTTCGAATCCCACGCGAATTTGACTGTGACGTCATTAGGAAGGAAATGATTGGAAGTCATCTGTTTCCGGTGCGGGTGCATGACTATGTGCGTCTCCTCGCGCCATGCACGTGTTAACGCATGTGTCATGCACTATGCATACGTGTCAACACACGCGTCATGCAAGTGTTTCTTCTTTTTTTTTAACACATTCGCTACGCACAAGTGCTTTTTAACACATGCGTCATATCCTGGGCACGTGTTCAACGCATGCGTCATGCACTAGGCACATGGGTTAACATACGTATTATGCGCGATGCACATGCGTTACGGGCATGCATCAATCTCGATGCACACGCGTTAACTAACACAAGCGTCATGCGCTGTGCACACGTGTTAACACAAGCGTCATGCTCTATGCGCACACGTTAACACAAGCATCACGTCATGCGCAATGCACATGAGTCAGCAAATGCGTCATGCGCTATGCACACATGTTAACGCAAGCGTCATGCGCTATGCACACGTGTTAACGCAAGCGTCATGCGCTATGCACATGTATTAACACAAGCATGACATGCGCTATGCACACGTTTTGATAAACATTATGCGTTTCTCACGTGTGTAAGCTTAACTGTAATGCGCTAACCATTAGTGTTCGCATGCGTTATGCGTTATTCACATGTGACATAACTCATGCGTTACTCATGCGATGTCACATGAGTCATCAAATATCAGAATCACGCACTAGTGATGTCACATCATTTCTCTACTCGTTAGTAACGCCATGTGAGTCATGCGTTACTCAGGGTAATATCGCATGAGTCATGCGTTACTCGTGACGTCATCTGACTCATGCAGTACTCACAAGTGATGTCATGTGAGTCATCTACTCACAAATGATGTCACATGAGTCATGCGTTACTCGTGACGTCCTCAGACTCATGCATTACTCACAAGTGATGTCACATGAGTCATGCGCTACTCAAGAAATTCACTTTAGCATCCATCTCCACAACTTACGCAAAAAACATGCGTCGGGCGTCACTTGATACGCCCGTGTCAAATGCGTCACATATGACGCACTGGAAGAGTCAGGTCCAGAAGTACGACCTCCCCGCTTAGACGACCACAGGTACGACCCCTCTTCCCAGTGTGACTAAAACACTAGGTACGACCCGCTTGCCACTGTGACTGGACGACTAAGTACGACTCCCTTACCACTGTGAACTGGACCAGCAAGTACAATCACTCTTACCACTGTGTTTAGACCACTGGGTACGACTCCTTACCACTGTGACTGGACCACTACGTATACAACCCTGTTCCCACTGTGTCTAGACCACTAGATACGACCCCTCTTCCCACTGTGACTGGACCACCACCACGAACCCTCTTCCCACTGTGACTACGACCCACTTACTAATGTGACTGGATTACCTGGCACGACCCCACTTCCCACTGTGACCAGAAGAACCCAGTACGACCCCCCGGTCTTGCCGCCCTGACTTAGTACGACCACAGAGCAGCTGGTGGTCGTAAGGACCATTATCAACCACCAGTTGTGATAACGCCAGATTCATGATAAGATTATCATACCACTATAATGACCCGAGCAGGCAGGGAGGGAACCCACGTATTTGAAAGCCATAAGGTCGGAAGTCTCGTCTGTTCTGAGGTCCGTTGGACTCTTTAAGCCGCATGACCTGGTTTGCGTAGCGATAAAATCGATGAAGAAGGAGTGAGTCAAGTTGCTGAATCAGCTGATGAATGAGTGAATAACGATGAGACATGAATGATTGGAAAACAGAAAAAACGGGAGAAGGATCAGAGAAAACGGGATTTATTTATTTATTTTTTTTTTGAAGGGGGTGTTTCGTGTGTTGTGAGGTCGTCATTTTTTGCGTGCACGACCTTCTAAGGTTTGCGTGCACGACCTTCCTCGGCTTGCGTGCACGACCATCCACTCCATGAACACGACGGGACGACCCTTAAGTACGACGGTACGACCCTTGAGCACGACGGTACGACCCTTGAGCACGACGGTACGACCCTTGAGCATGACGGTGCGACCCTTGAGCACGACGGTACGACCCTTGAGCACGACGGTATGATCCTCGAGCACGACGACACGACCCTTGAGCATGACGGTACGACCCTTGAGCACGACGGTATGACCCTTGAGCACGACGGTACGACGTGCTCAAGGATCGTACCGTCGTAACCACGGGTCGTACCGTCTTACTCACAAAACCAAACAATCAAATTACAAATAAACTCCATAACAAAACAACAACAACAACAACAACAAGAACAACAATCGGCCAAAATAACTAAATACCAATAAAGATCAACGAATGTCAAACGAAAATGTTAAACGAACGAATGTACAACGAGGGACACCGGGGGAGCTGTACAACGAGGCAATCATCCCCACCTCTCTCCCTCCCCCGTCTTAGTCAATGGCCCCTTCCCCGCCTGCCTGACGTCATGCGTATATTGCGTAGCTCCTACGCATCAAGGAGTCCCCTTCAGATCCCAAAGAGGGAGGAAGAAAACATATATAAGAAAATAATGTTGAGTATGAGCGAGTGTGAGGGACAAGGAGCAACATCTGGCCAGCTACCACCTCCACCCTGACTGACGCTGTTCACAGATGATGATGATGATGATGTGTTCATTATAGCAACCCCCCCGCACCCACCCCCCGGAAGTGACGTCATCAAAGTTGCGCATGCGCGGCGGGGCGGAGCGGCGGCGGCGTTGGAGGGGGGTGGGTTATGGAGGGTGGGGATGGGTAGTGTTCATTGTGGCAGGGAGGGGGTCGTATTTTTTATAATAATAGTAACAACAACAACAATGATAATAATAATAATAATGATCATAATAATGATAATAGTTATTAATATTCTTCTTCTCCTTCTTCTTCTTACTATTATTATTATTATTATTATTATTATTATTATTATTATTATCATTATTTTTATCATTATCATCATCATTATATTATTATCATTATAATCATTATTATTAGTATTATTATCATATCACTGTCATTATCATTATTATCATTATCATTATAATAATAATGATAATTATTACTATTATTATTATTATTATTATTATCATTATTATTATTATTATTATTATTATTATTATTATTATTACCGTATCATTATCATTATTATTATCATTATTTTCATTATCATTATTATTATTACGATCATTATCATTATTATTATTATTACTATCATCATTACTGCTATGGTGTGTGTGTGTGTGTGTGTGTGTGTGTGTGTGTGTGTGTGTGTGTGTGTGTGTGTTGCTTACCATGTAATATCTACCTGTCTACCCGTCTATCTGTCTACCCGTCTATCTGTCTCTTCCTGGGGCACACGTGGGAGGTCAGGTCAGACACACAGCAGGGACCAGTCGTGTTGACCACTCGCGTGTTCACTGGGGGCAGGGGCGAGAACCGGAAGTCATTTCATCCCGTTTTGGTCATAACCTGGCGGTGTGTGTGTGGGGGGAGAGAGAGAGAGAGAGAGAGAGAGAGAGAGAGAGAGAGAGAGAGAGAGAGAGAGAGAGAGAGAGAGAGAGAGAGTTGGAATGACTAGGAGGCTCCATGTGATACAAGGGAGATGGGGGGGGAAACCCCCTCTACCCACTGCCCCTTACCACAGACTCTCTCTCTCTCTCTCTCTCTCTCTCTCTCTCTCTCTCTCTCTCTCTCTCTCTCTCTCTCTCTCTCACACACACACACACATCGTGCTGTGATGTGACAACACATCACATGTCCACCCCTTCCTTCCCCTCTCCCTCTATTCTCACGCCAAACATCCACATTGATGTCTTTGAGGTTAAAACACAACACGTTTCCCTGCTTGTGTCGGCTTGATTCTCTTATACACCACACTCCTTATACACCACACTCCTTATACACCACACTCCTTATAGTCTGGGATCCTACGAGGGTCCAACACCTCACATCTGTCTCTGAAAGTTATAGAGTTGAGGCAGATAACAGCAGACCTGATGGTCTCTGACGAGGTTATAGATTGTAGGATAGCATTTCTTAAGATAGAAATGGTATAGCATAGGCTATGCTATAAAGGAAGGTGATGCTCATAGCATAAGCGATGCTACAGGAAAGAAAAAGGTGATGCTACATCATAAGTGATGCTATTACGAAAGAATGGGTCATGCAATAGCATAAGCCATGCTATAGGATGCTATAAGACATCATGAAACAGTAGAATACAATCCTCTTAAACGTCGTTTTCCATCGAGGTATCAAATCACACAAGGAAAATGGAAAAAAAAAACCTTTGTCCTTAAGTGTGTTTATGAATGCGTTTCGATTCTCTGAACAGGACCAAGATCGTATTACTCATTCATCTTAGACAAACGACGACACAAAATGATTCGTCTATTGGTTATTCAGTGATCATACGACCATCTAATGTATTCCTGCAATGCCAAGAATGACCTTGAATGTATCTTCCTACAGTAGGTGATTAATATGCCCCAAAGTCTCATGATAGAGCGGGGAAGTATCGATCTGTGTCGTCAGATAACAGGAAATAATTTCTCCATCCTCTTTCATATTCATCCACTTCTGATTACAGTTTCCCTGAGATGTTACACAAGTAATCTATACATGGGAAGTGAATATTCGTAAATAATTTCCCTCGTCTCTTCTTTTTCCATCTTATTAACGCGTCAAATAAGGCTTAGTCTTAATGTGGACTTTGGCCCACGACCTGTGACTTCAAGGAAAAAGGAAAACAGACACTTTTCCTGTCATTTTACGGCAACATAGATTATAAATAGCTCTCCACACTAGAATTAGTATTTGACTAATGTTACTGACGCAGTGCCTTCGCCATAAGACATGACCCGAATTTCTGATCTCGTATCCTTTAAGGATACTTACTCATCCACACACACATAGTGAAATCACTGTTCAGTGTATATTTTGAAGAGTGCATTCTTCATTTCCGCTTCTGGGAAATGAACCCACGGTCTTTCCCAGTGTCTTCCTGTCACATAAGCACTGTCCCTTCCCTCACGTCCTTTGACGTAGGAAGGTCTTAAATCATATCCTTGCTATGGGCGGACGAACCACAATCCTTTTACGAAACAGGAAGGTGTGGCCTCTTGCGAGAAGGAAGGAAGGAAGGAAAGAAGGAACCATTCAAAGCCTGTTTGTCTGTCTGTGACTTCGAAAGGCATAATCAAGAACCACTACTTTTCCCGTGTGGAATTAATCAGCTTGGTTCCTCTCTCTCTCTCTCTCTCTCTCTCTCTCTCTCTCTCTCTCTCTCTCTCTCTCTCTCTCTCTCTCTCAACAAAGGGAGCATTATGATGGCCAGCCATGGGGGTAGAAGGCCTGGGCATTTGGTAGCCACCAGCCACACACAGGGGAGGATAGCCACAGTGGTGTGTTTGGAAGGCATGGCAAAAGGGAGAGCCACCCTCTCTGTCCTAGCTTTCTCCAGTGGGGTTTCGTCCCTCACACCACTAGGAAGCCCAACCTTGGAAAAGAAAGTGGGCGATCTCTCTCTCTCTCTCTCTCTCTCTCTCTCTCTCTCTCTCTCTCTCTCTCTCTCTCTACGAAGTCCAGGATGTGAGTGGAGAGACTAGATTCTCTCTCTCTCTCTCTCTCTCTCTCTCTCTCTCTCTCTCTCTCTCTCTCTCTCTCTCTCTTTCCCACAAAATCTCTCTCTCTGTTCATTCGTAACTTTTGTCCTAATTGGTCTCTTTGTTTTGCTTGTTTGGTATCTACTGTCCCGTCTATTTGTCTACTCGTCTACCAATACATCATCTACCAATATATCTGTCTCTTCCTAATTAGTGTATATCATTCTGTTGATTGATTTCTACGGCAGATTCTGTTTTGAGTTCGTTCATATTGTTTGTGCCAGTTACACACAGACACACACACACACACACACACACACACACACACACACACACACACACACACAAATATATATGATTCACTCTGTTCGATAACAAGTATCAGATTAGAAATATTCCGTAAAAGTTGATGATATAAAAAAAAAGGCCTAAAAACCAGATTTAATCGCGAAAACAGTCATCGATAAACACACACACGCACACACACACACACACACACACACACACACACACACACACACACACACACACACACACAAATCTAGCTTTGATAACACTACTGATCCCAGTTTGATATCAGGAAGAAGCAAACCGTACGTGATAGACGATAAGGTGTTGTGTTGAGACGACCCCTAAAAAAAACAAATGACTGGGGTTGGAATCGCCCATGTTGAAAGCGAACCTGAAAAACAGTTGTATCAAATGCTATAAAAACGATCCACTTCTTTTAACTCGACTAATGGCGTCGGAAAGTCCAGTCTCTGGTACCTATTCCGTTTTAAAATGTTTATATTTATGACTTAGCCTTAACTCTCATTATCAGTGTCTGTGCCTTTGTTGACGGCGAAATATATATTAAAACAAAAAAAACAAGACAGGAAACAGGACGTAAGATAGCATCTAAGAATGGTAAATGATGTATTGAACCTAACCTAATGTTAATTTGCCTCAGGAGATCCTAAATGAAATTTGACGTGGGCAAATGATACAAAACCACAGACATATGATCAATGCAGAATACGTGGAATAGTGTTATATGCAGCGGGTCAGGTACATGAAGACCCTTTGAGTTATAATGACACATGATCATTAATAACTTACCGAAACACGTACGAATCACAGTTACAAGCCAAAGGTATTTGGATCTATTGTAGGAAAATTTGAAGCTGAGCACACACACACACACAGTGAGCACACGCGGGGAGCACACATCTGCCCTGCCAGTCGTGGCTGAAGCGAAATACATGCGTTTGACGGAGTCTTGGCAAAACGAGCATTTAAAAGACCCTAAGCCCAAGAACTGGAAATGAAATCGTATGAATAAATAAGATACGTCAAGGATCACTGAATCATGTACCTTCGACAGAGAAGATTTTGGACTCGCGATGTCAGATTTGCTTAGAAAACCACGAGAAATATTTGGCGTCGTGGATACAGGTAAAGACTTTGAAGTCCACACGCACACGTATCCCCGTAATCAGAGAAGGCCACTGGCATAAAGGTTACAGGAGAGAGAGAGAGAGAGAGAGAGAGAGAGAGAGAGAGAGAGAGAGAGAGAGAGAGAGAGAGAGAGAGAGAGAGAGAGAGAGAGAGAGAATTTTACAGCGATACAGGGAAGGACTACGTCATACGTACTGAATACGGGATTAAGGTGTTTATTACTGTCTTGAACGACAGAGGATCAGCTTATATTAACGATAGGGAGACGAGATGGGTTATATATATATATTTCCAGACCAAATATGATAATGAACTAGTTATAAACAAATCGTCTCGAGTACATAAGAAGACAACCTTGCCATGGGACAACGGGTTCTCTTTTTGCGCTTCGTGTGCGCTATGTGCCCAGTCTGTCTCTGTCTCTCCCCCACTCTCTCTCTCTCTCTCTCTCTCTCTCTCTCTCTCTCTCTCTCTCTCTCTCTCTCTCTCTCTCTCTCTCGTCTCAATCCGTCTTTTTTTCTCTCTGTCTGTCTGTTTGTTTCTGCCCTTGGCTTTGTCTATCTCCTTTCTCAATCCTCGTCTGTCTGTCTGTCTTCCTAATCGGCTTCTATCTGTCAACTTTCTCAATCTGTTTTGCGTATCAGCTTCTGTCTGTCAGTTTTCTCAATCAATCTCCATCTTTCTTTCTTGCATCTTGTCTCCCTCTCCGTCTAGCCCCCGCTGTGTTTCTGTCCATGGCTTGCGTCTGTCATTTTCTCAGTTCCACCTTATCTATGCGCCTATCAGCACTACCCCCACCCAGCACTTTGTTGCTACCCCCCACCTCAAACCCACCTCAACCCACCCACCCACCCACAGCTCAACCTTGACGATTGTACCCCCCCCTACCCCACCCTCACCCTCCCCCCCCCCCTCTCCACAACACAACCTACAGATCGAGGTGTTGAAATCGTCAGAACAAGTCACTTATCGACCGGCTTCAAGACAGCCAAGGGAGTGTGTGTGTGTGTGTGTGTGTGTGTGTGTGTGTGTGTGTGTGTGTGTGTGTGTGTGTGTGTGTGTGTGTCCTCCCCCTCCTCCCTCTTACGCGACCCATCCCCCCCCAACCCCACCCCACCCCCCCTGGTATACCAGCTCCCCCCCCCTCGGACCGGAATCCCTGGGGGAGGGGGGGTGGAGGACCGGGGCACCGATCCGATTCCAGGTCCAAATCGGACTGGTTTGGGTGAGGTTCCCTGGGAGATCGAACCGGATGTCTGGAAAACCTGGAGAAGTCCAGTGATGGAATGTCATCCAGGCAGCTTCCTGTGACCTGCGAGGTGATGGGTGTATCACCTTCTTCCCCCCCCCACCACCACCTCCTCCCCCTTCCCTCCCTCGACCTTACACTCATTCATCCTTGAGAACAAGAAGGTTAGGTTAGGTTAGGCTAGGTTAGGCTAGGTTAGATAAGGTTAGGTCAGGTTAGGTTAGGTTAGGTTAGGCTAGGTTAGGTCAGGTTAGGTTAGGTTAGGTTAGGTTAGGTTAGGTTAGGCTAGGTTAGGTCAGGTTAGGTTAGGCTAGGTTAGGTCAGGTTAGGTTAGGTTAGGTTAGGTTAGGTTGGCTGTTGACGTGTGGTGTCGTTTCATGTCCACCACGACTCTTTTATGTAAGTCTTATGTGATTAACTTATACATATGTTTGCCTATAAATCATGAGGGAAATGAAACACGATTAAGTTCCCCAAGTGCACTTTCGTGTAATGATCACATCATCAGGGGAGACACAAGAAAGAGAAGTATAACAGTCAGTTGTATATGAACTGACTGTTATTCTTCTTCTTTCTTATATCTCCCCTGATGATGTGATCATTACATGAAAGTGCACTTGGGAACTTGTCGTGTTTCATTTCCCTGGGGATGAGAAGGAATGTATGACAAGCAAACAGATTGACTTTAAAAGCAACATCTGTAAACACGTCATCACGTGAGGTAAATATACCACATAATGACACTCCTGAGGAGGCCCTTTCTGTCTATGATGCTGCTGCTGTACCTGGTAGAACACTTCATGGGCCACCGTGGTGTAGTGGTCAGCGTTCCCGACCGTGACGCATTCACGGGCCGCCCAGGGTCGAGCGCATGGGTTCGAATCTTGGGTACAGCAGTCGGTTCACAGTCCACCCCAGCTGTTCATCCACCCGGAGGGGTTGGTCGATAAAATGGATGCCTGGCTCAGGCTAGAGTATATATATATATATATATATATATATATATATATATATATATATATATATATATATATATATATATATATATTTTTTTTTTTTTTTTTTTTTTTTTTTTTTTTATACTTTGTCGCTGTCTCCCGCGTTTGCGAGGTAGCGCAAGGAAACAGACGAAAGAAATGGCCCAACCCCCCCCATACACATGTACATACACACGTCCACACACGCAAATATACATACCTACACAGCTTTCCATGGTTTACCCCAGACGCTTCACATGCCTTGATTCAATCCACTGACAGCACGTCAACCCCTGTATACCACATCGCTCCAATTCACTCTATTCCTTGCCCTCCTTTCACCCTCCTGCATGTTCAGGCCCCGATCACACAAAATCCTTTTCACTCCATCTTTCCACCTCCAATTTGGTCTCCCTCTTCTCCTCGTTCCCTCCACCTCCGACACATATATCCTCTTGGTCAATCTTTCCTCACTCATTCTCTCCATGTGCCCAAACCATTTCAAAACACCCTCTTCTGCTCTCTCAACCACGCTCTTTTTATTTCCACACATCTCTCTTACCCTTACGTTACTTACTCGATCAAACCACCCCACACCACACATTGTCCTCAAACATCTCATTTCCAGCACATCCATCCTCCTGCGCACAACTCTATCCATAGCCCACGCCTCGCAACCATACAACATTGTTGGAACTACTATTCCTTCAAACATACCCATTTTTGCTTTCCGGGATAATGTTCTCGACTTCCACACATTTTTCAAGGCTCCCAAAATTTTCGCCCCCTCCCCCACCCTATGATCCACTTCCGCTTCCATGGTTCCATCCGCTGACAGATCCACTCCCAGATATCTAAAACACTTCACTTCCTCCAGCCTCTCACCATTCAAACTCACCTCCCAATTGACTTGACCCTCAACCCTACTGTACCTAATAACCTTGCTCTTATTGACATTTACTCTTAACTTTCTTCTTCCACACACTTTACCAAACTCCGTCACCAGCTTCTGCAGTTTCTCACATGAATCCGCCACCAGCGCTGTATCATCAGCGAACAACAACTGACTCACTTCCCAAGCTCTCTCATCCCCAACAGCCTTCATACTTGCCCCTCTTTCCAAAACTCTTATATATATATATATATATATATATATATATATATATATATATATATATATATATATATATATATATATATATATACACACACACACGAGTGAAACCAGACTGATCTAGCCTTAGATATCAGATCAACATTACTATACCTATGTTTATTTCCAAGCATCTTTATCGAATCACCTCCTTAACATTTTTTCTTTTTTAAACTCAGTGAGTTTAAGTCGTCTGGGTCACTCCCATAAAACCTATTTCTCATTCAGGGAACCATCTTGGTAGCTCGCCTTTGTACTGTAGCTATTCTGTCATATTTCTGAACAAGGAGTTCGACCAAAACACTTTATAATATTCAAAGGAAGGACGTGTCAGTGACCTCAAAGGATCCTAAGCATCAGGGTCGTAAACTCGAGTTGGAAAATCCTATCGATTTAAGCCTAAAATTTGGTTCGATGTTTGTTTTTGTTAATAAGGCTTACTTGCCTTTGGGTTTCTCAAGAGTATTAGTCTTTAGCGTTTCTTCTCATTTACCTTTTCGTAGCACAAAGGAATCTTCGCTGAGAAATTAAGGGAAAAAGGAATATTATTAGATCAGGTTTAGGTTATCGCTCGACACAGTAGATGTAAGCAAGTCTGGCCAATCAAAAGGATGGCGTTAACTGAGGAAGGATGGCGCGAAACTGAGGAAGGATGGCGCCAAAGAATGCACCAATACAGTACCCAAGAATGCACCAATACAGTACCCAAGAATGCACCAATACAGTACCCAAGAATGCACCAATACAGTACCCAAGAATGCACCAATACAGTACCCAAGAATGCACCAATACAGTACCCAAGAATGCACCAATACAGTACCCAAGAATGCACCAATACAGTACCCAAGAATGCACCAATACAGTATCCAAGAGACTGCCATAAACCACCTGATCACACAAGTGAACTCAGGAGACCAGAACGAGAAACCTAAATACCGACACCAGCTGTGCCATGCCAGGAGGAAGGGGAGGAGGAAGAGAAGAAGAAGAAGGAGGAGGAGGAGGAAGAGGAGGGGGAGGAAGAGGAGGAGGAGGAGGAAGAGAAGAAGAAGGAGGAGAAGGAGGAGGAGAAGAAGAAGAAGAAGAAGAAGAAGAAGAAGAAGAAGAAGAAGAAGAAGAAGAAGAAAGAGGAGGAGGAGGAGGAAGAGGAGGAGGTAGAGGAAGAGGAGGAGGAGGAGGAGGAGGTAGAGGAAGAGGAGGAGGAGGAGGAGGAGGAAAATATGGAGGACAAGGAGAAGAAGGAGGAGGAGGAGGAGGAGGAGGAGACGTCTCTGAAGTTTCTAATATCACTTGAGTACGTCCGTAAGGTTGGGTGGGGTTAGGGTGGGGTTGGGGGGCCGAGGGGCGATATCTGGTCCGGTGCGAAGTACACAGGAACGAAAGGCCCGCCCAGCCGCCCAGCCAGCCGCCCGCCCAGCCGCCCAGCCAGCCGCCCAGCCAGCCGCCCAGCCAGCAAGCTGTTTCGTTCAAGGCAGGAATGCCCACTCCCTGTCTGGGGTAGGGAGTGGCCCCGGGTGAGAGTAGACGCTGGTCATGGGGCGAGAGAGAGAGAGAGAGAGAGAGAGAGAGAGAGAGAGAGAGAGAGAGAGAGAGAGAGAGAGAGCACACACACACGACCAAAATACAGATCGTATTCCATCTTCTGATGCTTCAGTGTTTCGAAACAACAGTACATCTCCAAATTTAGTTCTCCAACACTCCTACAAACTCCCTTTTGTGCGCATACATGCTAAGAAGAAGTGGAAACATTATATATATATATATATATATATATATATATATATATATATATATATATATATATATATATATATATATATACCTAATTTTTCCCCAAAGTCGTGATAACGTAGCTAATGAAGTCGCTTGGAGGATCAAATAGCATTTAATCTCACTCCCGGATATTAACGATTACTGTGTGATACTGTGATTAAAAGGATTCAGATAAAGATATCCTTTTATTAGATTTATCAGACCAGGATGGGATAAGACAGAAGTTCTTTTTTCTCCCAGTATGATTGACCTCGTATCACAAATGACGTCCCGTTTCGTTTTTTTTTCTGATTCGACTATGGAAGGTGCCTGACCAGCGTGATTAACATGAGAACCAAACGATCGTCATGTCAACGATCAAACTACTCATTACTCACACCAACGTGATTAATCACAAGTGATTAAGTCAACCCACAACTTCATAAAATCATCAGGTTTAGTGATTCAATGAAATGCGATTCAGATGTACATTTCAAATAACTACTAACCAGTAACTGGATTATCAGTTATGAATGATAACTATCAATTACTACTAACCAGTAACTGGATTATTAGTTATGAATGATAACTATCAACTACTAACTAACTATTGATTAAGTTAGTTAGTACCATAGGGATCATGTGGGCCTTATATACAGAGACATAGGGATGACTGACATGTCCCCAGGATGACTGAGACGTCCCTAGGATGACTGACATGTCCCCAGGATGACTGACATGTTCCGAGGATGACTGAGATGTCCCCAGGATGACTGACATGTCCCCAGGATGACTGACATGTCCCCAGGATGACTGAGACGTCCCTAGGATGACTGACATGTCCCCAGGATGACTGACATGTCCCCAGGATGACTGACATGTCCCCAGGATGACTGACATGTCCCCAGGATGACTGACATGTCCCCAGAATGACTGACATGTTCCGAGGATGACTGAGATGTCCCCAGGATGACTGACATGTCCCCAGGATGACTGAGACGTCCCTAGGATGACTGACATGTCCCCAGGATGACTGACATGTCCCCAGGATGACTGACATGTCCCCAGGATGACTGACATGTCCCCAGGATGACTGAGATGTCCCCAGGATGACTGACATGTCCCCAGGATGACTGAGACGTCCCTAGGATGACTGACATGTCCCCAGGATGACTGACATGTCCCCAGGATGACCGAAATATCCCCAGGATGACTGAGACGTCCCCAGGATGACTGACATGTCCCCAGGATGACTGACACGTCCTCAGGATGACTGACATGTCCCCAGGATGACTGAGACGTCCCCAGGATGACTGAGACGTCCCCAGGATGATTGAGATGTCCAAAGAATCGCTAGGACATCCTAGGATGAGTGTAATGTCCTTAGACACGACAACGGTGTCCTCCCCTATTGTGGTACAAGACGTCCCCACGGACGAACAGACGGCTGGCCAGTAAGGACGAACGGACAGACCGGTTAGTAGGTCAGCACGGACGGACGGGGGGGAACGGACGAATATGGACATGGACGAGCGTTGGTCTGGTCCTCACGGAAGGAAGGTACGGCACGGACGAAGGGGGAACGGACGTACCTCTGGTCCACAGGAACGGACGTACGGACCGTCGAAAGGACCAACTACACATGTTGTATCGTAGTGAGGGAAGGAGTGAGTCAGGGAGGGAGGAAGGGAGTGAGAGTGTGAGTGAGTCAGGGAGGGGGGTTGGAAGAGAGTGTGAGAGAAGAGGTTAGGGAGGAAGGAAGGAAGGAAGGAAGGAAGGAAGGAAGGAAGGAAGGAAGGAAGGAAGGAAGTGAGGGAGGGAGGGAAGGAGTTAGGGAGGGAGTGAGAGAGTGAGGGAGGGAGGGAGGAAGTGAAGGAGTGAGGGAGAGAGGAAGGGAGTGAGTGAGGGAGGGAGGGAGGAATAGAACCTGACCTTTCGTACCACTGAGGGGACCAGCTCCTCATCCTTGGGAACGCCAGGGTGGCTAATGACTCACCACCCTGCTACACCTTCTCTCCCTCCCTTTCCCCCCACCTCCCTTCTTCATCCTCCTCCCTACCTCATTCATTTCCATGACAATGAATAACAAATGAATACGAAGGAATTCCCCAATCCTTTCTAAACAATGCATTCGACTCTTCATCCATACATTCGTGTATAAGGTGTAAAATAACTTAAGGGTGTCTCATAACACCCTTCTATCACCCTGCCTTTAAGCTTCAACTCCCTTATTCATTTTGAGATAGTGCATAATATTATTCATTTTGAAAAATCCTCTCTGGGTCGAGAGGTATGCAGACGGATAACACAGCCCAGAGGACGCAACCGCCCCAGAGGGACACAGAGAGAGGACGCAACCGCCCAGGAGAGACACAGAGAGAGGACGCAACCGCCCCAGAGGGACACAGAGAGAGGACGCAACCGCCCCAGAGAGACACAGAGAGAGGACGCAACCGCCCCAGAGGGACACAGAGAGAGGACGCAACCGCCCCAGAGGGACACCAAGAAAGGACGCAACCACCCCAGAGAGACACAGAGAGAGGACGCAACCGCCCCAGAGGGACACCAAGAAAGGACGCAACCACCCCAGAGAGACACAGAGAGAGGACGCGACCACCCCAGAGAACACAGAGAGAGGACGCGACCGCTCCAGAGGGACACAGAGAGAGGACGCAACCGCCCCAGAGGGGACACAGAGTGAGACACACACTGAGCCTTCGATAAGTAAACTTATCATCTCCTTTACTCCCCTCCCAAATCTCTCTCATTTATTCCCTCAGATTACGCACGATAATGAATGGAACCCAGCCCTTCAAGCGTTGTATAACCCCACACAGGTCACCTACCCACCTCGAACTCACTCATTCATTCCCATGATAATGAATAACACTGAAAAACTCTCCTACTCTGCGACTTTCACTCGTCACTTCCTACATTAACGAACAACTCTTATTCACTCCCCTTGAATAATGAGTCACACGGAACCTCTTCCTCAAAGAGGAGTGAACTTATTCATCTAGAGAACAAAAATGAATCCATCTAAAGGCGTGAAAGAATTGAAGAACCGCCTTCACGGTGGACTTCCAAATGAATGAGATATCATGTACCTAACCCGACACTCCTTATATATAAAGGTTATATAACGGTGCGCAAGGGACGGTGGCCTCGATAATCACCAGTACACACAGGGGTCGTTTGGGGATTCGAACCCACGAGCTGAGGTTACGGCATGGGTGTGTGTGTGTGTGTGTGTGTGTGTGTGTGTATGGTGGGGGGCCACAACGGACGACCAACCCCATCCACCCACCCCCCCCACCCCCGTCACACCTGTTACGACCCCTGTCACAGTAAGGGTGTGTATATTGGCCACAGCGACCTTCCGTCACAGCCGTTACGACCCCTGTCACAGTTGTTACGACCCCTATCACAGTTGTTACGACCCCAGCCACAGTTGTTACGACCCCTGTCACACTTGTTACGACCCCTGTCACAGTTGTTACGAGCCCTATCACAGTTGTTACGACCCCTGTCACAGTAAGGGTGTGCATCGTGGCCACAACGAACCACCCCCCAGTCACAGCTGTTACGACTCCTGTGACATCTGTTACGATCCCTGTCACAGTAGTGGATATGTCCTGTGGCCACAACGGCCTCACGTCACATCTACTACGACCTCTGTCACAGGTGTTACGACCCGTGTCACAGCAGGAGGTTATGTACCACACCCACCACGACCCACGATCCGTGCCTCCAACGAACCTCGCTCCTAGCAATCACGAACGCTGGGAATAAAGCACATGAGGGCATTACAAGGCTGGTGTGGTTGGCAGCGCCCTCTGGTTAAACGAGGAACTCACTCACTCCTCCCTTAACCCGTCCTCCCCCTGGAGACCGCTGGCGCAGAAGGGTGAGGCGGCCCCGAGCTACTGCTACTGCCACAAGGGCGGCGCGGGGCGCGGCGTCCCTCAAACCGGAAGGCTGAAGGAAAAGGGGAGGGGGGGAAAAAAAACAGGGGAGGTTGGATAATGCGACGCATTCAGGAGGAGACAAAGGATCAAGGAGGAGACTGAGCCACGGGGAAAGGGAAAGCTTGGGTTAATGGTCATGAGGGAGGGATGTTAAGGGGGCAAGGTTAAGGGGGGTTAATGGCAGACCGAGGTAGGTCGAAGCAGAGGCGAAATATGGTAGTAATGGAAAAGACCCAAAGAAGAAAGACGTCCTTTACTACCGCAAGACAAAGACCTTTAACTTAAGGGTTAAGGGCAAGGGGGGGGAAGTTAAGGGACGAGGCTAAGGGTTAAGGGCAGGGGGGGGGGGACGAATGAGGGAATATAAAAGCCACAGCGAATAATTCCATTTAGAAACTTCGACGACGAAAATAATTATGAGGATAAGACGTGGAACCCCGTGTGTGTTAACTCCCCACCCACCCCTTCCCCACACATGCTCAGACAGGTAATAACACACAGACACACACACACACACACACACACACAGACACACACAGACACACACAGACACACACACACACACACACACACTATATCTCTCTCTCTCTCTCTCTCTCTCTCTCTCTCTCTCTCTCCCTTATTCCAAAATCATGTTCTTGCGACGTTGAAATTACTGACAGAAAATCAGAAGAGGTACATCAACAATCCCCCCCCCCCCGTGTGTGTGTGTGTGTGTGTGTGTGTGTGTGTGTGTGTGTGTGTGTGTGTGTGTGTGTGTGCTTTATTTACCCGGGAACAGGAGTGACATTATGCAATAAAACCCGCATTTCTCCATTGTTATTTTATTGAGGATATATGACTCACACATCAATGTAGGGTCAGGGGCGTGAGAGCCTGACCATGGGCGTGCGAATATGGTCAAGGGCGTGGGAACTCGGTCATGGGCGTGAGAACTTGGACATGGGCGTGAGAACCCGATCGTGGGCATGGAAACCTGATCACACTTTCGGGTCATGGGTATGGGGAAGTTTGTCATGGGCATGAGAAATTTGGCGTGGGTTTGGGAACATGGTCTTTGGTGTGGGAATCTGATCATGGGCGTGGGAATTTTGACATGGGTGTGAGAGTTTTGTCACAGGCAGGGGAACGTGTGTGTGGGTAGAGTCGTATTTTGAGGGTGGAGCTATGGGCGTCATGGGCTTTTGAGTGGTGGGCTGTGGGCGCAAGGACGGGCGTGTGGGCGTGGGTGGCACAGACGCAAAGCCGTGGGGGATCTTAAGAGTGACCAGGTGGTGGTCTTCAAACGTAAGGCGTGGGCCGTGGGCGTGCGTGCTGGCATGGGAGAGGAGGCGTGCGAACGAGGGCATGGGCGCCGGGTTCATGGTCGTGGGCGTGACCAGGAGATGATGAAGGGTGGGAGGCCATTTGATGGCGGATGTGATCGGAAATGGCAGCGAAAAATATATACATTTATCGGTGAATATTTGAAAATGCAGTTACGAGTGATGGGAGGGAAGGGGGAAGGGGGAGGGGAAGGGGGGCGAGATAGCGTGAGAACACGTGTGTGTGTGTGTGTGTGTGTGTGTGTGTGTGTGTGTGTATGGAAAGGTTTTACGTTCGTCGTAGTCTGTTGCGACGGCACCTCTCGTAGAGCAGTGGCCCTACGCCGCATTCCGGTACGCTACGCATCCGGTATGCAACTCGGCATCGGCGTACCGCATCGGGAATACATATCCAGCGATCCCGATACCGCATCGGGAATACATATCCAGCGATCCCGATATCGCATCGGGAATGAGTCTAGGTAGAGTTCCCTTGCTTGCTTGCCTCAAGGATGTGGTGTCTTTCACGCTACATATTGACCTATAGAACACTATCTATTGGATCCCCTTCTGCGGGTGCCAGCGGCGGGTCTCTATCAATGGACACGGAGGAGGAGGAGGAGGAGGAGGAGGAGAGGAGGAGGTAGAGGAGGAGGAGAAAGAGGAGGAGGAGGAAGAGGAAGAGGAGAAAGAGGAGAAGGAAGAGGAGAAGGAAGAGGAGGAGGAGGAGGAGGAGGAGGAGGTCTATGAGGTGGAGGTGGAGGAGGAGGAGGTCCATGAGGAGGAGGTGGA